>NC_030855.1:24011870-24144359 GCF_000208745.1 Theobroma cacao
TTTCTTCGCCGGCGCCGGCGTCCTCCCCTCTCTTCCCGTCGGCTTCTCTTTCTCTTCTCTCTCTCCCGGCGGATCTCTTCGCCTTCTGTCGGACGATCCCTCTCTTTCGTCGACCTCTCTCTCTCTCCTCTCAGATCTCACCCCTCTCTCTCTCTCTCTCTCCTCTCAGATCTCACCCCCCTCTCCTTGTTTTTCTTTGTTTTGTTTTCTTTTTCTGTGGCTAACTGCTGGTTCCTCCTCTTTTTTTTTTTTGCAGGGTTTTTAAAGAGCCGGGTTGTCCAAAAAATTGGACAACCCGGCGAGGGGGTTCTGGCACCCCCTGGAGTTGGTGGCCAGAACCCCCATCACGCGTAGTGGGTGGGGGATGGGATGGCGAAGGAATGGCTGGGCGTACGCCCAGCCATCCCCATTTTTTTTAAAATTTTTTTAATTATTATTATTTTATTTATTTATTTTATTTTATTTAATTTTTTTTTTTTATTTAGGTGTCTACAAGATGTATAACTATTATCAACAGCAGCATTAAACTTTTAAAATAATTGTTCTTTTTGTGATGTAAACTCTGCAGTACCAGCGTACCTCTGCATGAACTAGTTTTGAATTTACAAGCAAAGCTGCAGGAAGATTGTAGCTTAGCATGCTGGTAATTGCCTCCAACTCATTGTTTATGCACTAGACGCTCAGCATCTCTCATTTCAACCTCACCTCTTCGCCATTCTCCCTCGTTCTGAAAGAGCATTTCAATTTGCTCCAGAGATTTCCCTTTTGTTTCTGGGACACATTTGTGGACGAAAGCAACAGATAGAACTGAAGCCATGAAAAAGACGAAGAAGGTGCCTCCAACTGTGATTGCACGAGACACAGAGAGGAAGGACATACAAACAAGGCCGCTGCTGACCCTGCTAGCCACTGCTCCAAGACCAGATGCTTGAGCTCGAAGCCTTAGAGGGAATATTTCAGATGACAAGACCCAACAAACCGGGCCCATACCCACTGAGAAGAAAGCAACGTTTGCACAAACTAATAAAATTGCCAATACAATCCCACCCTGCCCATCCCCGAGGAAAGTTAAAGTGAAGCTCAAACAGAATAAGCAGAATGTCATCCCAATCGTGCTTATAAAAAGCAAAGGCTTTCTACCCAATTTGTCAATAAGAAATATTGCAATCAAGATGAACATGGTTTTGGTGAACCCAACAGCAACTGTTGCAGCAAGCAGTTCTGTATTTCCCTTTATCCCAGCATCTTTGAAAATTGTGGGACTGTAATAAACAGTTGCATCAATACCTGTGACCTGTTGGAAGCATTGAATTCCACAACCTGTGATCAGCATCCGCCTAACTGCAGGAGTAGGATTTAATATCTCATGCCATACTGCTTTCGCTTCATACTTCTCTGCATTAGCAATCCCGGCAGCTGCTTGTATTTCTGCTAATCTGTCTTCCACTTCTCTTTCACTGTCATATGTCTTTGAAAGCACAGATCTTGCTTCTTGGACTCTGTTTTGCATTACCAGCCACCTTGGGGATTCAGGAATTATGAACAAGGCAAACCCAATAAAAACTGAGGGAAGGATTCCCACACCAAGCATAATCCTCCAGTTTACATGTACTGGAAACCCTGAAAACGCATAGTTTGAGATGTATCCAAGAAGAATTCCTAGATTCACGAAGATCTCAGGAAAGGAAGTAAGAGATCCTCTGGTAATGGAAGGTGATATCTCGGCAATGTACACAGGTGCAATCATGACTCCAAAACCTATCCCAATCCCAGCCAAGAGTCTGCCTATCATCAATATTTGAAAAGAAGGTGCCAGAGACATTATAGCTGCACCTGATTGAAAGACAACGGCCGCAAGGGCTATTGTCCATTTTCTACCAATGGCATCTGATGTTCTCCCACCAGCCAAACTACCCAAAAGTGAAACTATGCTTAAAATTCCCACAAGAACTTCTTCTTGTACCTCTGATATCTTCAAATCCTCCTGAATGAATATAATTGCTCCACTCATAACACCCACATCTGAGAAACAACACTACATAATATTAACATAAGTGTCGTTCTTTACATGAGGAAGCAGATAATCATCATTTGCCATTCCTGTACATGGTTAGCACTGATTTTGAAAATCTACTGGTAATTCTTCCCCCCAAATATCCCACTAAGCAACTGTTTGAAGTAAAACTGAAGAACAGAGTTATGCAGAATGATTACTGGAGTTTGGGTTGTGCGAAAATATTTTTTTACGTTGGACATAATGCAGTTCTATCAAAATGGGAAGCCTACTGTTGAAAATTCTGTTCTCTGACAAAAATCCGAAATCATCTCTTCCTATTTATATGCAAATGAACCATTTGTCCTGAAACTTAATTAAGAATAATTTAAACGCAATAAGACAGAAACATGGTCAAGCTAGAAAAACCATTAACCATTTATATACAAATATCCAAATCCTGCATCCAACAATACAAAGCACATTCCTGTGCATTGCATTGACCCCAAGCCAATAGAATTCTTTAAAACCCGACAAAATATATAACTGGGATTTCGCCAATTAAGCAGATCAAACCCAAAAAAAGAAAAGCAAACACATCAAATTAAAAATAAAGAGATCTTGTAGGGAAAAAGAAAATGACAAGGACAAACCGTAGCCGAGGAGCACAGAATTGAGAGAGGCTAAAATGGCACAAGCAAAAACATATTTCCTCGTATTACTATTGATATTATTAACAATAACACCCTCTTCTGCCGTCTTCTTGTGTCGTAGAATATTTGTCAGCACAATTTCATCCTCTGCTGCATCTGATCCCATTCTCTCGTACTTCATGTTGTTCCCATTTTCCTGAACTCCCATTGTCTGACAATTTCCACAACAATTTCGTAAACATATATATAGTTTTATCTCTAGATTTTATCATAACCCAAACAAAAAAGGAATCAAAATAAATATTTTTTATGTTTTTTTTTTATATTAATTCTTCTCCCCCTCTCTTCTGAGGAAAAACAAAAACGGAAGGGAGAGGCAGACAGAGAGAAACAAGTTTGGGAATACAGGAAATTCAGATCTGGTTTTTCTTTTTGTTGCATGGAAATAAATTAAATGTGGCTTTCTTTGTTTTTGCTTGTTTCCTACGTAAGCAAACACTGAAACAGCCATCCAGACGCGACCAAGGAAAGTTACGTGGGTGAATGGGACCCGTTTTCCACGCCCTGTTTCTTTATATCCAATCATGAGATGCCAAGTCAGTTCCTTGCACCTTGGTGTCTGTGTTCTTGTTTTCAACCGAACGGAAGTATGTGAGTTTAGATTGAGTGGACCCCACTTGTGGACAGATGGAGGGTTTCCAATGCTCTCTCTCGTTGGTGAGTTTTGATTAGCTGCGGTGCGACTGGTGAAAATTTGATGTAAAGGAATATCATAACTTTCTCAATTTTTAAACGGCACAATATTTAATTTTTTATTTTTTATTACATTTAATCAATTTTTTATATTTATATTTTAAATTAAATAAGTTTTTATAATTAATAATTTATTAATTATTATTAATTAAAATATTATTCATTATTTTATATCATGTAACATTAACATTATATAATGATAAATCATAAGAGATATTGATGTGGGATAATAATATAGTTAGGTGACTTTTTTCATCTTTTACGTTAGTTATATCAACTTTAAGTATGTATAAAATAATAAGTGATATTTAATTAAAGATAATTAATCAATTATTAATTATAAAAATTTATTTAATTTAAAATAATAATATAATATTTTTAATTAAATGCAATAAAATAAAATTTTTTGAATAATTTAAGAAAATTTTCAAAATTTTTTTTTCTTAAATATGTGTTATTTGCTGACATAGTTGCATGCCAAACTTAGATATTAATATTAATTTTTTTCCATTCTAATTTCAAATTAAATTTAAGTTTTTTTACTTGTTATGTTGACATATCATAATTGTTTTATTATTTATGAAAGAAAAATCATTAATATAACACTTTCCATAAAAGTTATATTTGTTAATGTGAAAGTGCAATTTGACATGGCATTAAATATAACTCAAAATTATTTTAAAAAATCAATGTAACTTTCATTTTGAAAATTTTGATTTCATGTGAAAATTGACTCAATTCTTCCGCTCACATAATGGAAGAGAACATCAAGGAAAACCCAATTTGAATGGGTAAATATAAATGGTAGGCACAAATAGATTAAAAAAATGGTCATTTCTTTCGTAGGAAAGTATATATTGGGCTATATTGTTATGGCCCATCAAGATTAAATTGGGCCCATTAAGGTACCCACTAAAAGCCCATTTTTCGTGTCCAATCGTAACCGACTCATAAGCCCATCTTTATTCAATTTCCTATTCGACAATAACATGACCGACTCAGAGCCCAACTTCTGTCACGTGCCATCAGATCCATACGTGCGTATCCCTCACCAGATATAACCACCCTTTCCTTTACCCCCCTTTCCTACTCTCTCAAAACCCTCCCAACTCCGTCCGTCCGATTGAACAAAGAGAATGACCGCCGAGGTACTCTCGCACCAAAACGGTGCCGTCGTATCCAACGGAGATCTGAATAAAAAAACCTCTAACGCGAACCCCTCCGTCGCCTCCAAGAAGTCTCGCGAGAGCGAACGACGTCGTCGCAGGCGCAAGCAGAAGAAGAACAAGAAGACCTCCCACCTACAGAATGACGCCGCAAACGGTGCGGTTTCCGATGCCGGTGACAGCGACGCCGGCGAAGATGAAACGAAGGAAAACTCCGATCCTCAACAGGTGTCTTCCTTTTTCTCTTTTGAGATTTCTAGGGTTTTACTGATATAATTGTTTCATTTGGTATCTGTATTTCTTCGTATATAATACAGTTTTAGCATGCGCTTTTGATAGCGATTTAAGGATTTTTGGTTCTCTTGAGCTGAAATGGAGTTGAGAATATTTTCATTTTTTCCTTGTAATTTTTTACGTAATTATATATTTTAGTCTGACATTTTTTCTTATAGTTATTTGTGTTCAGTCTAAGTTTTCCTTTAAGCCTATCCGCACTTTAATTAACTTACATTTTGTTTCGATATTGATTTTAGCAAGTTTCTTTTTCTTTGAAATTTTAGATCACGGAACAAGTTGTGGTTGAGTATGTTCCTGAAAAAGCTGAGTTAGATGATGGTATTGATGAGGAATTTAGGAAGGTTTTTGAAAAATTCAGCTTCTGGGAAGCTGCTGGTTCTGAGGTAATGAAAGTCTGGTTGGATATTATCACTTTTATTAACTTTTGAGTTCCTTATCCGTTCTCTAAAAAACTTGGTATGCTATGTATACAGGAGACGGATAAGAAGGATGAGTCTGCTGAAGATGCGGATGCAAAGAAAAAGGATGATTCTGACTCAGATGAGGAAGAACAGGATAATCAACAAAAAGAGAAAGGCGTATCAAATAAGAAGAAGAAGGTTTTTGTTTTTTCTCCCTTTTTTTTTTTCTATTATTCTTGGTTATTATGGTATTTTGTTGGTTTTGATGAGACTGAACTTATATTGTTGTAATTAACAGCTTCAAAGGCGGATGAAAATTGCTGAACTGAAACAGATTTGCTCAAGGCCTGATGTTGTGGAGGTATGCATAATTTTTCTCTTACTGTTCATTTGGAATTTCTTTATCTTTCTGCATGTGTAGCTGTTAATGTTCGGTTCTCTTTATGGTCATTTGAGAAACCTGTCTACTTTGTTCTTAAACCTGCATTAAAAAATTTATAGCCAATTGTTGAATCAGAGCACATTTGCTGCTAAATTTCTTGATAGGCTATGAATTTATGAATTTTTTTTTTCTTTTGAGATGAAGAAATCTTACTTTTTTACATTTTCTTTTCACGGTTAGTAAGTGCTTTTCTTTGCTCTATTTTTCTTATGTAAGAGCTTTTATTTTTCCTGTGTTTATAATTCATTAGTGTATGATAGTTATGTTTATTTTCAGGTCTGGGATGCAACTGCTTCAGATCCTAAGTTGCTGGTTTTTTTGAAGGCATACCGAAATACTGTTCCTGTGCCAAGGCATTGGTGCCAGAAAAGGAAATATTTGCAGGTTAGTGATTCTTGGTACCATAACGACTAATATGGGTCAAATATGTGTGCATGGCTGGCAGGCATGATATTGATGAGTGATTTAGGGAAGAGGGTGAGGGAAGATCAAGTCGATAAGGTTTCTCTTATATGTATATATGCTTCTTGCAGGGGAGCGGCTGTGACAACCTTGGAGCCTGGACTTGTAGGTGTTTTGCAAAGAGGACTCTTGATTGATTTCTCTTTTAATATGATTGCTCTGTGGGTTGGGATATAGATATTTATGAGGTTTTCTGGTAGCATAGCATAACTTTTCATGCTAGATGTTGGAGGATATTTGTTCATTGTTAAGGTTCTAATTAATCTGTTTTGAATTTTCAGATGCCTTTCCATTGTGCTAAATGCTCGGGCTAGATCCGTCTAAGATTTATTTATTTATTTATTTAAGTAACCTGAGTTGGATGCAGAAGTTTCCTACTGTTTTTGGCTGTGTTCACTTCTGGTATCTCATTGTGTTTTGGATCTTTTCTGTAGGGAAAGCGTGGTATTGAGAAGCAACCATTTCAGCTTCCTGATTTCATTGCTGCGACAGGAATTGAGAAAATTAGACAGGTAAATTTAATTTCATTACTATACCAAATTGTATAGTGTCCTATTTATGTCAAGAAAATCATCTGTGATAGATGCCCTTTTGGAAAACTATATAATGACATTCTGGATTTAAACTCAAGAATTAACTTATGTTCTCTTTTCTCATTCAGGCTTACATTGAAAAGGAGGACAGTAAGAAGTTGAAACAAAAGCAACGTGAGCGTATGCAGCCAAAGATGGGGAAAATGGATATTGACTATCAGGTTTCTTAGTTTCTTGTTTCATGAATTGCTTTTTTTTTGGGCCTTGTATCTGAAATGATAGTCTTGTTCCTTCTAGCTAATGATGTTCTGGTTTCTGCTTTTAGGTTCTCCATGATGCATTCTTTAAATATCAGACAAAGCCAAAGCTGACAACTCACGGGGACCTCTATCATGAAGGGAAGGAATTTGAGGTACTCTTCTGCTATTTTTACTTGGATATGAGGCTGCCTTTTATACTTCATGAATACATGTGTCAGTTGATTTAAATTGATATACAATTATAAAGACATCTTAAGGCTGTAAGTTGAATTGTTAAGATTTTTGGGACATTAGGGCATTGTAGGATACCGATGTACTGCAAATTTTGCAGGTGATTGGAGCATATGCTGGGTCCTAAGTAGGTCGGGGTGGTTTTGTGGTTACTGCAAAATGTGAGCAGTTACATAGTCTAGCTTAATTCAAACGAAATGAAGAAATTTTGTTTTATAAATGCTTGTGTGAGTCTGTGGGTTATAGAAACTGGACTTCTTGGTGGACTTAGTAGGGCTTGAGAATTTTGTGGATTAAGTGCTGTGAGCTCAGACCTTTTATACTTGTAACATGTAGTCTCATGTTGCTATTTAAACCTTGTGTGAATTCATTGGCCTTCTAGTCACCATGGTGACTTGGCTGAAACATTCAACCTGGAGATGTATTATGTGCTGAAACTGGCTTGTGATATTGACACTTTTCTGGGTAATCTCGAATGAAAAAATGAATGTCTGATGATATATGTCTATTTTTTAGTAGTTTTTCCCATTGTTTCAAATTAACATTGTTCTTTGGACTACAGGTAAAGTTGCGGGAGATGAAGCCAGGCTCTCTATCACATGAATTGAAAGAAGCTCTTGGTATGCCGGAGGGTGCTCCACCCCCATGGCTTATCAATATGCAGGTTAGTTTGGTTAAAATCCTGAGTTTATTTTTGCATGTTATATCTCAGTATTGTTGGTATTGTTTTAACTGGTAATTTGGCCTTTCAGAGATATGGTCCTCCACCATCATACCCACAGTTGAAAATACCAGGGCTAAATGCACCCATCCCTCTTGGAGCAATCTTTGGTTATCACCCTGGTGGCTGGGGCAAGCCTCCAGTAGATGAGGTAAGCCTTTGGAAGTTGTGTGTATTCTTTGTGTTCTAGTAAGCTTGAAGGCTATCTTTACATGAGGTAATCTTTTTAATATATCCCTCGTCTAACATTCTTTCTTTTTCCTACTTATTGTCATTAGTATGGACGACCTTTGTATGGAGATGTTTTTGGAGTTCAGCAGCAAGAACAACCCAACTATGAGGTACTTCCAAGATTTTTATGAAGAGTGTATTTTGGATATTCTTTTAGTTCTCTTGACTGATATGTTACCTCTAGGGCTTTTAGCAAGTGTTTTTCTACTTGTATTTTTATTGTTCTTCATATGATAAAAATTGACTACAGTAAAAAAGAATTGATAAGGGTGTAATGTCCTAACATTAAAGGAGCCACACAACTAGCCTCCATTCTTTTCCCTCTCTAGGAGTAGAACAGCTTAATTTAGATTATAATTTTGTATTCTCCATGATAATGTGTAAACTTTTGTCAAATTCTTTGAAACCTTGGATTTTACTGGATGATATTCTGCTAGAAACATTCAGCCAAACCTGGTTGTGGTGTGGTTTATGTATTTGGCTACAAGTGCTATTTGTATGAAAATGAAGATTAGTATTAATAACTTCAATGTTTTTTTTAAAGTAAATTTTCATTTTTTTTTTGTGCCTATAATCAAATGATGAAATCCAGGAGGAGCCTGTTGATAAGTCAAAGCACTGGGGTGATTTGGAGGAAGAGGAAGAGGAAGAAGAGGAGGAAGAGGAAGAGGAGATTGAGGAAGAGGAGTTAGAGGATGGCATTCAATCAGTCGATAGCCTTTCAAGGTATTTTTTTCTTCCAGTACTTTTTATCTGTTTAGGGTTGTAAACTGTTTTGCTGCCCAAAATTGTCAGGCCAGGTGCTTTGTCAGTTTGATTTTGACTTGATAAATAGCCATATGATTGTTCCATGTTGTGTTTGGAGTAGTAAATTTTCTAATAACCATTTTTTCCCCTTTTGACCCCAGTACTCCTACTGGTGTTGAGACACCTGACGTCATTGACCTTCGTAAACAGCAGAGAAAGGAGCCTGAGAGGCCTCTTTACCAAGTGAGTATTATATTTGAAACTTTTCTGTGTCCACATTTCGTAGCACCTATATATATATGTTTATGATATTCCTTCTCATTGCTTCTCGTTTGTCTTTGTTTCTTTGAAGGTACTTGAAGAAAAAGAAGAGAGGATTGCCCCTGGGACTTTACTTGGGACAACACACACGTAAGAATCTGTGATTTTTTTTATTCTTTTTGGTTCGTATAGCTTTAAATCTTTGAAGAAGGTAATCAAACTTGTTTTTTACATGCAGTTATGTGGTTAACACTGGCACTCAAGACAAGTCAGCAGCCAAAAGGGTAAGAGAGATGACTTGTATTTGATCTTGCAATTGTTTCCTAGGTGGCTATATGACTATAGTTGTGTTAGGTTTAGAAGTTATCCTGAATTGATATTTCTTTCATAATTTGTGTGAATTTAAATTTTCTTTCTCTTGTCGCAGGTTGATCTTCTTAAGGGTCAAAAATCTGACAGGGTGGAAGTTAGTCTACAGCCAGAGGAGTTGGAACTTATGGACAATGTGTTGCCTGCAAAGTGAGTTGAACTCTTGTAATTTTACCATCTAAGTACATGTAGTCCCTGAAGTTAAATTTACTTTACTCACTTTTGTCGATTTACATAGGTATGAAGAAGCTAGGGAGGAGGAGAAGCTACGAAGTCAGCGTGAGGACTTCAGTGATATGGTGGCTGAGGTAAGCCTTAGGATTAATTTTGATGAAAAATGTTGGGTGGGTTTCTTCACGGGAGAGAGTTGACTGTTTTCTAAATACTCTAAAAGCCAAAAGAAGAAAAGGAAAAAAAAAAAAAGGCTTGCATCAAATATGACATTGCTTTAAAATTAGCTTACAGGATTTGTTGACAGACTCCCTACTCTGCTGACATGGTAAAACGAACATAAGTGTAATGTCACTTTCAATTCAATGTTGTTGATGATATGAAAGATGGTAAAATTTTACTAATATTTTCTACTAACAATCAAATCAAAGGTTGAATGCACAAGCTATTTGCAACCCTCACATTCATATTACATCTCATAATAGGTCCTTCTGTTTGACTCTTTGTTGGATAGTTAGGTGTACTTGAATTTAGTTGAGGTCTTTGAAACATTTGGGTCACATGATTGATTGTGCTGTTTTTGTTATTAAAGTTAGCAGAATATTTTCAACGGTCCTTTGTACAAAACTCTCTGAAAGGGGAGACTTATCTTTTTAAGTCTTGCTTTTAAACTTTGGATGGAATAGATCATATGCTTGCATGCTTACAATTTTGAGGGCGCCAGAATTGGTTGGGGATTCCATGTTTGTTAACGGTTATAATGATGAGATTGTATTTGCTGCAGAATGAGAAGAAAAGGAAGCGAAAGATGCAGGAGAAAGAGGGGAAATCAAAGAAGAAGGATTTCAAATTCTAAGGAGGCCAAGGAATTTTTCTTCCTGGTGTTAGGAGTAGAAGCTAGCGTTTTAACATCTCGGAATTACTGGCCTGGATTGTCCATGTTTATTTGGAAGCTGACTTACTTTCTCCCGTGGAGAATCAGAGTTCCTTTACGTTTGTGTTAGATGGTGTACCCAATCCGTTTTGCATCAAATGTATGCTGTATGATGCGCTTCTATAATATAAAAAATGTGAATTATACCTATCAGCGTCACCACCTCTTCTACTCCACTGGCCCAATATTTATTGTTATTATTATTGGCTTATTGCTCCCAATACGTAGCAGTCTGGACTGGAAAAGACGCACGACTTTGTAATTCAAGCAGTATTTTCCTTTTGTGATAACCAAGTTATAGACGTATCTCCAATTCTCAAAATTTGATTGCAGACGAGAAAGTGCTTAATAAGTATGCGATTCATTTCTAGGATTAGGTGTTTTGCCAGTAAACATGGAGAAATCCGGAATGAAAACTGATTGGGTGTCACTTGCATTTAAAGAATGAGTGCCTAATATTTTAATCAATGTCAACCACACAACAATCTTCACTCTTTTTTACTCTAATCCCTCCACGTTAGTGTAATCATCAAATAGGGGATTCATTGCATGCAAATGTAAATAGTTTCCCTTTTTCCTTTTGGGAGGTACAAGGTTAAAGAAAATCATTACAAACAAATGGGATTTTGCAAATTTTGACATGCAGAGAGGGTTGGTGAGACGCGCATGCTAAACTTTTTCATCCATGCCAACGCCACTGCCATCGAGTAGTGGTGAAGATTAGATTAAAAAAACAAAAAAGAAAGAAAGTAAAACCCATCCTTGTCAATGATCTCTCTCTGTGTGTTTATGGATTTTCATGTGGGCGAGAAGTCTTAGCATGAACCACGTCTTTTACCTTCCAAAATGATGACTCCATAAAGAGGAGGGAGGCTGAGTTGGAATTTGATTTTGCTTCCTGTAGCCATGATAGGTCCTTCTCACTTTGCCTGCATGAATGAACCAAGACCCCAAAAGTTGATAGTAGTAAAGATTCTAAAGTGGATCCTCGTCATCATCTATGTCTAGCACCATCTTCGCCATTAAGCAACCAGATTGAGAGAGAGAGAGAGATAGGGGAGATTTTAATGGTAAATTCATGGAATCGAAACACGCCACACACGCTTACCTCATGGAACCAACGTCAATTGCTTACCCTTACCCAACTCTTAACATTTCCGGCGGCGGCCTTATTTATGGACCACGGAAGTTTTAACATCATTAATTAATTGATTAATAATTATAGTAACAATTTTTCATTATTATAATCTACAATGTTTTTAAAGGATTCCACTAGGTACTCCAATTTGTCCAATAATTATAGAAAATTTTTTAATTGATAACATGATGTATGAATATTTCTTTTTTTGGTTTCCTCCTCAGCTATCACTTGACCTCTTAGTCTTTGCATATGCTCATGCCTTGCAAGAAAGGGCAAGAAATTTCCCCAAAAAGAATTATGCAAGGCATGATTACAATTTTCTTGACATTACATGGAAGAATATTAAGCTCTGATCACAAACTAACTTCATCGTGCAGATTAAGAGGGGGTTAGCAAGGGCCGGGGCCGACCAAGGACAAAGTTTGGGGCCCTCAGGGCTGTGAGTGTTGATGGCTGATAGGTGCTGTCAAAGCCTACGTTGACACTTTTGAGAGAGGTTGATTCTACTATCAGGAATCCAACTAGTAGTATTATTTGGCACTTGAGCGTGACACTTTCTTTATCATTCAGCCAACCGTCAGATGCTGCAGCTTGACACAACCTTTCCCCTTTTTTCATATATACCTTACTTCTTCATTACTCTCTCGTAGACCTAATCCACATTGACCAACCATGGCCACCCATCTCCAAACTGCGACTAGCTGATTGGTTGTTTTTTTCACATGAACAGAGTTGATTGGACAGGTTTTGCCTAAAAACTTTACTTTACCTCATCAGCTGTCAAATTTTTCATTGAGTTCATGTTAAACGCTTATTTTATCAGATGTCCAGGAAAAGGGGAAGGCTTTTAATCATGATCAATGTCGCCTTATTGTTATGGAGTCAAAGTTTAAACCTTACATGCAAGCAATATCCTGCAATAAGTTAAGAGGTCATCTCCAATGTCCAAATCTTGAGTCATTATCTTTATAAATTGTTGTATGAATAAGGGTTGTGTAGGTATTTGATTGTGATTAATATGTATTTTTTTTAAAATTATTTTATAATATAATATTATATAAAAATAATTAAAAAATAAAATATTATTTTATGTAGAATAATTAAAATAAGTGAAGTGCTACTTTACTTAGAATAATTAAAATAAATGAAGCACTATTTTACGTAGAACAATTAAAATAAGTAAAGTGTTACTTTAAACAAAACAATTAGAATAAATGAAACATTATTTCATATGAACACCTAATATAAACAAAACAGTTACTTCATACGGAATAACCATTTCACACAGATGATAGTGAAAGTAACTCGGAATAAGTGATAGAGTTTATGGGTTACTTTCATCTTAAGATGTTTCGAAGAGTTTGATTTGGTGACTTAGATGTGAAGGTAGTTAAAGATGTCTTCTTTTTAACTTTTTTTCTAATATACAAGTGTTTTCTCATTTTATCTTGATTTCGTATACTTGTTCATATCTACATTTTTCTCTTGTACTTATTCACATACAGCTTCTTTTTTTGTACCTATTTACGTATAATTTTTTTTATGCCTTTTTACGTATATTTATTCTTTTTTACCTTTTATTTGAGAATAAGTCTTATTACACTTGATTACTTCAACAGTTACACAATGAGTTTTTAATCATTATTCGACATTAATTCTCAATAACGATTACCTAATATTAAAGTTCTTCTTAATAAAGTCATTCATTACGTGCATTAAAACTTTTTTTTTGTGACTATTACTTTTGGCACTATATAAATAAAGCCTTCACAATTCATCCGAGCCTCTTTACCCCAGACCTAACACATTCTCCTCCAGAGTTTCTCTCTCCAATCCTCTTTTACTCTCTAATTCTTTTTTTATTCTCTTCTATCTGTCACGATACTTAGTGTTTTAAGAACTGCTCTGATCTTTCTCTCCTCTGCCTTCGACATATCTTTTTACTTGTTTGCAAGGCTTTCTCTCTTTGTTGCAAGAACCCCTTTTACATGTTGTGAACCAAATTCAATAGCCGGTTGAGCTTTGACTTGCTAATTAATCTTATTAGATAGGTTGAATTATTGATTAACATTTTGTCAAATATCAATTAGACAGCTTGGGATTTTGATTTTTGGCCCTTTCTGCCGCCCAAAGCTGAAGATTTGGGGCCGTTGGATCCCATCAGTGAACAAAATCTTGTTCTGAAGCTCTGTTTATGTGTGATCTCAAACTTGTCAGCTTGGCATGCAGTCTTCTGTCAGTTCATGAATTGGTTGAGCTATTGAACTTGGGATCTCCAAGTCTCAATCTCAAGACAAAAAGTTAGGCAAGAACGTTCACAGGAAGTTGGGTTTCTCTGCAAATTTTGCTTGTTCAGAAACAAAGAAACAAAACTCCAACTTCCTGTTTAATTGTGAATGGTAATCTGCCACTTTACGCTTCCTGTTTTAGGCTTAAGCTTTTCCAGGGAGCAAAGTGTTATTATCTGCATGAAAACTGGCTCAAGCTTTCCTTAATGTGGACAGTGGACAGGTTCTTTTAGACTTAAAATCTTTTTCCAACAAGCCTTACCTTGCCAAATTTAGTTGCTGCCCTGAACATAAGTTCAACAATAAAAACAAAAACATCCATTCTGATTCAGGCCTTTCAGAGGAATCCCAAGAGAGAACAACCTGAAAAGAGGGGGAAGAGTAGTGAAAATGACAACAGAAACACTTGGAAAGAGGAACAAAAGATTTATGAAAACGGGGTATCGATGATCCATTAATTTCTTCTTCATTATTTTAAAAGCATAAAACAAATTGATCTCCCATGAACATCATGATTCTCCTGCATCGCTTTCCAACTGTTTCCTGATATTGGACAACACAATTTCTCGAATGGGGGGTCAAAATTGGCTCTCGAGGCTACGTATTAAACTTCTATATTCATGATTCAACGCGGCTGCCGATGGGTCACTGTTCCATTATATTCTAAGTGAATTCAATTCTCAACGGGCACCAACCTTTGAACAGACCCCATATTCACATTCCAACCAGGATTTTCCATCAATTGCTCTAGTGGTCCAGCAGGGGAGAGACCCCATCACCAATGATGTTTCGACACGTGCAGTCCAGGTCCCTTAGGATTAATGATAATGATACTCTAATATGGGCTGCTGCGACTTCTTGTTTATATTAATTATGTGCCATGCTGAATATATTAATGTTTAAGTACCAAGGTGGTATGATGAGCTATTAACCTCTTAGGTGGAAGAGTTATACTCTTTGGGATTAAACTAGTGATTTAAGTTTGATCATGAAGCTAAACTTGCTTAGTCGCTTTCTTCATTTGTGCCACAGACATTCTGTTTTGTCCTTTTGAAAAAGGGTTGAAGAAATTTTGGCAATACCATCCACTTTACCTAACCAACCGACCAAGTTTGATTTCCATTCACATTCCCCCCCTTAGATTAACATGTAAGAATGATACTTAATTTGTTGTTTTCTTTTTTAATTATGGCTTATGCTTCACTCGTGGCTTAATTATTTGCACGTGGCTTTCATGGTCCAATTTTGCGCGACGGCCAACTTGCACGAATCATTCTTTCGTATTCTTTGAGTCCTTCATGGAGGCTAGCGACGAACTTTTACCATGCCAAATTTATTCGAATCCTTGATGAAATCCGAATACAATTATTGTTATTTTGATTCTCGAATTTTTTTTGAATATTTACAATCAATTCGAAAGATTTATGAATTGTCGTATATATACATGTTAGACATTTGCCATTGATAATAATGTAAGACATAATGTTATGTTTTACTGGAAAAAAAATTTAAAAAGTCTGATAATGTTGTCATTTTTTATAATTATTTAATGAATTGATTTTATTAATATAAAATGCAATCAATCACTAAACTTTGTTATACTTTCAAAATTTATCATTAGTAATCTTTTGACACCTAAATGGTAGATGTAAATAAAATATTAAAAAAATAAATCTTATATGAAATTGATGTATGTATTTTGATTTTTCAGTCTTTGAGAAATAAAAGTAGATTTCCAATCTTAAATGGAATTAATATATTCTCCCAATTAACTATCAGACAAAAAAATATACTAGTAATCTTTGTGATTGCTTGCCATCACTTTCAGACTAAAAGATGTTGCTTATATTCATAGACAGAATCAAATCTTATACATACTAAAATGGAGAGATGCTTTGTGGGAACAGCCACCAGCTTCTATTCAATCAGAGACTGTTTTGTTAGCATTAGAGTAGATAAGAGTAGTGTACCCTCTATATTATTCTCGAGGGGCTGCCCTAACACTTGTTACAATTTCAGAGCAAAACCCTCCCTGTAGAAAGTTTTTCTCTCTCTCTCTCTCTTCTTTCTCTGTGTGTGTCTTTATTTGATGATTTTCCCACTTGGTGTGTTCATGATATGCCGAACCCGAAATGAAATGAGTGATTGATTTAAGAGAGAAAAGAAACAAAAGTCAATTTCATGGCCGGTGACTGCTAATTTGACACAAAATGGACCCCCTAGCATATATAGCGGCATCAGATTTCTAACATCATTTTATTTGAAAAACAACAGAAAATTATAAGGGTTTGCCATAGATTTAACTCTGCTGCTTTTAGTAGCAATAATTCGGCTTCTCTAGATCCGGGCTCAAGCCGATCGTTCACATAAATGGCCGAGCACACACGTGTGTAAGTAGCAGTAACACTCCCAACACTGATTTGTGATATCATGTGCATAGGCCCTTAGGATCATCACAACCTCTAGTGCATCACCTACCAGCTATCACGTGACGCCAACGCTTCCTTAACCCCAAAATTATAAGTCGTTTGGGACCTTATTCTTGTATCGGCATATTTATCGATATTTGATTTAATGATAAATATATATATATATATAATATTTATTTAAATAATTTATTTAAATAAAAATGAAAAAAAATGTATACAAATAATTAAAACTGAACATATATGATCCAGTGGATATATAAATGAATGTCAATACAAAATATTGTTATCATGATATGCTAACATTCCATAATATAACGTTTAATATTCATAGCTTAATTAGTTTAGTGTTACTTATTATAGTAATATAGCATGAGCTCTTCGTTGTCTTTACAGCCCATACAATCACTCCACTATCGACGGTACAGGAAATTCCACGTGTCACCAACCCACATCCACCTTCAGGCCTAAGGAATTCTCTCTCCTCTCCCCATCTCTTTGATCTCCCTACATCTTCATTTTTTGCACTATAAAATTCTTTGGGCAGGCAAGGGCAAGTGCTTCTATATATCAGATTACCTGTTTACCGAAGTTAAAGGCAACCCCTAATCCCCACACATATATCAAGCAAAGCCTTCTTGAACCATACCAAGTTCAAGTAATTCTGATTTTTGAACTTGTTCTTATTATATAATTTTATTATTATTCCCTTATATACTGAGTAGGCTGGCATATAGGGATCACTTGGATTAAAGAGTAGAGAGGCTCAAAGCATGCTCACTTCTCATCACCTTCCAGGGAATTTCCTCGCATTCGACACGCTCCATTATCCGATCGCTTCAAAACATCACACTGTTTGGCTTATAAGCAAGAATCTCATCATCCTGCTCTTCTTCAGGTTGATCTCTCTCCTTGCACCTCGATCCAAGGGCTAGGATTTTTAATTATAGGGTTTATTTTTTAGTTTGACCTGATCATCGTAATAGAGAACTTTGCTTCTCATCGCTCTTACTTGCGGTAGCTTGTTAGAGGTTTCTGAAGTTAGATATAGAGATATGGGGTTGAGTTCTAAACAGGTTTCTAGTGATGGTCTTGGCTGGAGCCAATCTTTGTTGCAGGCTCAAACACTGGGGCTACCAAAAGCTTCACCAGCGAAGAGGCAGCAGCCACAAAACCAGCAGCAGCAATCGGAGCCATTGAAGTGTCCAAGGTGTGATTCTACAAATACAAAGTTCTGTTACTACAACAACTATAACAAGTCACAGCCTAGGCATTTCTGCAAGACTTGTAAAAGGCACTGGACTAAAGGTGGTACTCTCCGCAATGTTCCTGTTGGTGGAGGCCGCAAAAACAAGCGGCTTAAGACATCAAATAGCAGCACAGCCGCCGCCGCCCCTGCGAGCACTAGCACAACCAGTGCCATCAAAAGCTCCACTGCCTCTGGTGTTAACAATAATAGGCTCAATACTTTCATGGCAGTTCAGCCGCAGCAACAAAGGCAGGATCTTCAGCTTCCACTTGCTGATCAGAAGAACATATCGAATATTCAATTTCAGGCGCTGAGCCGTCCACCATCTTCATTGTTGCAGCAGAATTCTATCAATTGCAGCAACTTGGACGGCAAAAGTTTCAGCACAAGCAATGGCGTGTTCCTGGGTTCAACCCTGCCTTTGCCTCAAACTCAAGGCTTACAATTTCCATTTTCAAGTTCAAGCTCAAGTTCTTTTGACACAACCCGATCTTCAATATCAACCTCATTTCAATCTTCAACTATCTATAACTACACTGGAGAAACAATGGAGGATCCAACCATCACCAGCGTCATCATGCCCACCACAAGCGGTACTTTTTCACAGCCATGGCAAGTCCCTATTACAAGTAGTGGCATGGACATGACAAACTACTGGAATTGGGATGATATTGATGCACTTGTTTCTACTGATCTCAACATGCCATGGGATGATTCTGAGATCAAACCATGAATGTCCTTTAACGATATATCCATTGTCTATAGCGTTTTTTCTTGATTTGGGCGTTCCTATTTAGTAGAGGACGGTTCAATTTTTTTTTTCTCTTTAAATTTATCAGTCTCTATAAGAATCCCCCTCTTTCTGTTATTTTTTCCCTTTCCTAGATTGGTTATTAATATGTATAGTCTTCCCTTTTAAACTTATAACTGTTAAAATGAGATGAGACTGTTTGGGGCTGTCATTTTTCAGATTCAGCTTCAGGGTGAAGGTGTACATTTTGTACTCTACCTCTTATATAATGCAATGTGTATGTTAGGTTAGGTTTGTTCCTCATTTTATGAATGGAATAAGGGTGGGAGATGTGATGGGATATATCACGTATGAAGAGTTCAGAAATGGGGTCTGTTCCAGCTATGCTGGGCTAACTGGATGTGATGGAAGATTCTTGTGGATATGTATATGTTCCATCTGAATACTACTAGTATTTCCATGGAATTGTTTCTGCATAATTTATGACCACATGTTGAGAATCATTCTCTTTTCCCTGTCCTGACAGCATTCTCGTTGTAAAGTAGTTTCCATGAATTAGATTTTCTTTTCCCTGGCCGGTCTAAACTGTGTGCTTCTAGATTTCATTGATGCTTATTACTAGTTTATTGGGCACCAAAATCTTTGTTCCAATATGGTCTGTTCTCATCCTCTCGGTTCAGATCCAGAGCATGTGCAAATCGGGGCCACACTTTCCAGGGCTGTTTCCTTATTTGTTTTTATTGCATACGTTCATCTTCCTCACATTGAGTCTGTCCATGGGCTCAGCAAATATTTTAGTCCCGTAGAATGAAGGTTGATTGCTTAAAAATTGTCACATTTTTCTATTACAAAAGATTCTTCGTTTTGCCCTTTCAGTGATTTGGGTACGAAATTCATGATGGAAATGCCTGGATATCTGTAGTCTAATATGGGGAAGGGCTGTTGTTTCATGGGGTAACAAATGCATCAAATAACTGATCATATGGCCTTAGGTAGCTTCCATTGAAGTGATAACAGTGAAACTAACTGATGTTACAAAAGGGACAGAGACTGATTTAACTTGTTCCCTCAAAAACGTGAAAACATTTCTAGGAAATTCCAGCACCTCTTACGGCTTAAAACACTCGGGGAAAGTTTGGTATTGCTCTGCCTCTGTTAGGATGTTCCATTGCTTGTGGGGACATGTAGCAGCAGCAGCAGCCATGTAATGGATTGCAATTAGGGTGTCGGGGGTTTGTCTGATACGAGAATATATTTAAGTTCTCATGAATTAATGAATCAAGGTAATTTTTTTATTTTCACGTATAAAGATAATAAATTTATTACATGATATGAATGAATGATTGAACAAACCTATAAATAATAAATGAATAAATTTTTATTATATCTAAGTTTCTGAGATATGTCAAAGATAATTAGAAGAATTCATGTAACAGAGACAACAGCAGAAACCAGGAAATTAACTCTTTTGTTGCAAATGTTTTGCCAGAATTACTGTCACGATCTTTAATTTGGTCCCTGGTGAGGAATCCTAAAAATCCACACTCGAGTAGAAGCATGAACAACACTAGAGAAGCTGTTGGGGCGTGGCTATCATCAGAATGTGAGAAAGAGCTATCAGAGTACCGATGACTAAATCAACAACTTTCTTCTTGTAAAGACAACAGAGAAATTTGCTAGTTCTTGAATGATACCATTGCTTTCATTTGCTTTCATGTATCATTTCTGGTAGTATATCAATGTATGAACAAAATTTTGCATCCGGAATAGGGAATAAGATAAAACAATAACTGAAGAACAATGGAAAATAAAATAAAGATACAAGACAAGATATTATAAGTAGCGTACTCATTGTCTTCTAAAATTTATCGACCTTAAGACTTATGAGACATGCACTTTGGCCTTTTGTGTTTCATTATCCTTCCACTTGATCACGAGACGAATAGAAATAGTTAACATAAGCAGAACTGCAAAGAACTTTTGTCTTTCCAGGATTTTAATCAGATGAAAATTAAATGCACTACATATTCAAAAATAAAAAAAGAACTACTCAAAACCTTAATAAACAGGTAAAGTGCCAAGGTTGTAACCTGTAAAGTGGGATAGACATATGTCCATGTCCATGGTTAGGAATATTATGATAAACGTATTCTCAATCACACACTAACACCCAAAGATTGTCTACATCCAGAACATTATGGTTGATTAACAATGAATTACAAATTGGAATACTTCTCATGACCATCTGCTGACCTTACTTATCTATATGTTTCCCATCCTCACTCCAGTATCTCTGCCATGGTTCGCCTGTAATTCGTTAGCCTTGGAATAACTAACGTAGAAAAGCTCAGAGACTATGGCTGTCAGGAAAACAAATGCAGCCCCAGCCCCAAAGACACCCTTTCTCAATGTTGCACATGTTGGGGGATTATTTAAGAGATTCTTGTACTTGGTGTGATAAGCATTCCTTACTGACCCTGCCAGCAAGCATACCTCAGCAATGAAAAAGAACACCCTGAAATGCCAATGCAACATGTTATTTAGATGGTAGTAGAAATTATAACAGATAGCATAAAAAGCGGAAGTTGACATTCATGGTGCTCAAAGACGCTTCTTGACTACAACAATAAGATCATTTACGTTATTGTTTAAATTGAAAACATACCAGCAAGTGATAAATAGGACAATTGCTCATGCTCTAGACCCACTCGGTCTCATGGCCTTCCCACAGCATAAGCATCGGCTTGCCACCATTATTAGTATCTGGCTAAGTAGAAGGAATAGGAATGAACCCACACCCAAGCCAGTTGCAATGTCCTTATCATAAACACAATAGCTTTCATTTCCATCACTGGCAACGGCGGCCTGCAAACAGGGAACAATGGAATGCCCTGTTAGACTATAACAAACCAGTTTCTCACATATACAGTGAGAAATGGTTAAGGTCACATTGATTCTAGAATCCATTCCTTCAAACAAAAAACTTTGCAATACTAACACCTTTCACTATTTTTAAACTCCTATTTCTCTAAACAGCAGGCAAGTAAAACTGGGAGTAAATAATGCAAATTTAATCATCACAGATTTAGCAAGGAAAGAGACACTAATTTACCCAAATATAAACAACATGTATACAATAAAATCTTAGAAAGACACGCCATTTGTAACTTTAGCAATCATTTCTGCTGCTGTTGAAAGAAGCATAGCCTATGATCTTACCGCCAACAGCTAGCCTACCCAAATCCCAGCTATAAAGAAAAGCAACAATGACAATTCTTTCAATTCAAAATTATTTCCATGAAAGTGACAGAACATGAGCGTATTAAACCTGGGATCAAAATGTACAAAGTCCTATCTGCCCTCTAAAATGATAAATAGACAATGTTCTCAGCATTGTTTCCTCTAGTGTTTTCCTACATATTTCTTAGATATTCATTTATCATGAAACCAACAAGCTTGTCCATAAGAACTGCATCAGAACAAAGTTTCCCTCCATCACTACTTCAAATAAAAGACTCCCTAAACACACAGCTAAATCTTGTTAACACACCTTTACAGTAAAATAGTTTGCAACCCAAATGTATTTCTAGCTTAAATTTTCAGTGTGCACTTGTTGAAAAATGGAACTTTAACGCCGAAACCATTTTGTGGAGATTTTGGTAGCAATATCTTGCCCATCTGACCAACAAGTTAAAGCAGATTCATTCTAGATCTAGCAAAGAATTATAGCAAATATTTAATTTTTTACAAACCAAGGTACCAAAAAGATAAAACCTTTCAAGAACAACAAACAAAAAGGTCTAAACTTTCAACATGAGAACAAAAACCAAACTCAGAAAATCTTACACAAAATAAACTAACCAAACTTCTGGTAATTAGTACATGTAAAAAAACAAACCAAACAGGTTAGAAATAGGACAGTCCAGAAACAAGGAAACAAAACCCAAACAGCAAAGAGTACACTAAAAAAAGGAAAGAAACAAAGGGACAGTTTAGTAAATAAAAAAGAGAAGAAAACTCACAGTACTTCTCCTTTGCTCGGCAGCAACAGCAAGCCCAAAAGCAATCAGATCAATCACAAAAACCAGAGCCAGTAATAACGTCGAAGCCATAGCTCAAACCAACAACCAAAACCCACAAAGCAGAAACAAAAATCTTGGGAGGTAATGACCCAGAGAAGCAGAAAGAAAAGAAAAAGAAGAGAGACAAATAGTTGGCAAAAGCGTTAGAGGAAAGCAGATAGAACAGGTGATAATAATGAATTAAAATTGGGTGGAGATATTAATGCAGATGGGTCGCGTGGTTTTACCTCTCGAGAACGTAATTAATTAGTGCAAATACTAAATAAATTAATTAGTGAAAAGGGTATTTGAAACAAGGAAGCCTGCCTAGATTCTCTCCCGACAACAAGAAGGTAGAAGTAGCTAGGAAACGTTTTTGGGTGCGTGCTGGTTTGGTTTTTGGATTATGATTTAGTATTAATGATTTGATTTTGACCATGTATTTATCCAATCAAATTATACAGATAATAGAACAAGGGAAAGGGAAATCTTCATATACTAGTATTTAATTTGGGATAGAAACTTATGAAAATTTTATATTATTTTATCTCTTAGCTTATCATTGTGATGAATTTGATAAAAGAATTTATGGATTCTTATATTATCCAATTTTCTCTTTCTCTTTAATGGGTAGCAATATGCATCGATTTTGTTTTATTTCTAACTTTTAAGTGTAATATATGTTAAATTAGACATATTCTGAATATATAGATATAATAAATTTTTAGATTTTTATAGCTTGACATTTATTGTTCATTGATTTTAGATTGTACGTCAACTTTAAAAATTTTAACAATTTATTATGATAATAATTGAAACAAATAAAATAATTTATAGGTTTGGGGTGTCATGTATGAGCAGCTAATAGCTATGGTTTTGGTTTATTATTAGATTACTTTGTGGGCAAACATGGACTTGTAGGGGGGGAAGGGGGACCGAAAGCAACAAAAAGGGGGAGCAATTCATGTGAATGACCGGTGTAACGTTGGTCTAAGAACAGCTTGCTTCTGTTATGAACAACTTTGTATGTGGAGATCGAAACGTGTCAAACTAGATTAATTGTGTTTACCAACTCAAAGAAGAGGTGGATTCGGCTCTCAATTGTTTAAAGCCATAAAGGGAGGAGAACAATGATAAACATTATGACCACCCTTGACCTGGAGCGCTTCACCAAATCCAAGCCATGATATGAAACTTCAAACCCTTCTTCCTCATAAATGGGATGTGTATACTGCCAAACTGCCGTTCTTGGGACTCGGAAACAAAGCTATATCATTCAAGTAATTGCCGGCAAGAGACAAAAGATTTCCAAGTTTTTAGCAATTTGTATATGTGTGGATGACTTGGCTTTGCAAGAAATTTCTTCTCAAGGTCTCAACAAAAGCACCATGTTTCTGCTAACTGGTTTCCATAGCTTAGTCTGAAAATATAGGATCAAATTAAAAATCTTCAATCATTACGTCTTAATCAAATGATTATGTCTAATCCTCTGAATATCAAGATTAATAAAAATCAGATGATATTTTGGTGATAAAATTGCCATGGCCAATCACCTTTTACATGCCTGCCAAGGATAAAAAAGCATTAAGAAATACCCTCCTGCTTTTACAAAGTTGCGAGGGTCAACTACTTTCGATAGAAGCTGACATGAAATATAATTTAATGGTATCATTAGAAGGAATGAGCATAACGTGAAGAAAGACGTTACAAATTGCAAAACGATAAAGAATGCGGCAAGGAAGAAGCTGCAAGATATAGAACAAGGAAGTCAAGACAAAGAAGAGTCTTACTCATGGTTCCCAGATTGAGAATTACGGATGGTGAACTTGTGACATGTTGCAGTGAACAATCATCGATGCAGTGCCTTGTCTTGTTATGTTTTAATGGCTTTACGTCCTCTTTGCTGATGTTCTTGCTTGAGGGCCTTGAATTTGGCCACTAATTCATCATAGTCAGGGAGCTTCGGGTGCACATGTCTACAAGATGATGAATTAATGCCTTTTGAGTTCTGAAACAGCTTAGAAGAATCTGATTGAGAACCGTAATCAGTGCTTGTGTTCTTTACTCTTTCTGGAGCAATAGTCATGCTCCATGGAGAAGACTGATGCGGAACTCTATTGGTCTCTATACAAGGATTTGATCCACTAGAACAACTATCACAGGAAGAGGCACAGTTACCTGGAAATCCTGCTACCTCTGCTTCTCCCAATTTCCTGTTCTTTTTAATCAAAATGTCATTTTGAAATTCCCCAACACTATGTCTAGTATGCCTTATGCAGTTTATATTCCTCGACACCTCTGTACATGCTTCTTGTTTAAAGCTATGCGCCACGGGGAAGCCCAGCAATGGATCTTTGGAAGGGTCCTTTCTCGACAGCCTATCCTGGGGACAAGTTCCATGATGTATGTGTTTTTGATATGATGACAAGTTGCCTGACTTACCATAGTAGTCGTCACAACTAATGTCTGTTACACTTGAAACTGGTGATAGACAAGAATGGCACAGTTGGCCTTCCTTTAAATTGAATATTCCTGTCAACATCATGCTGTTTGACCTTTTCCTCCTGCAAGATTCTGCCAAGCATGTCTTCCTATCCCGTAATCCGGCTTTACCAGTGTGATTATTATTATAGCAACAGTGAGATGAAACCAATAAACTTGCTCCACTAAATCCAAAATTGTTTGTTGCTGACAGCAGAGTTGAATTAAATAAAAATATTGTTTTTTCCCCAGCATAATGGTCCTGTAGAGTGTTAATGTGAATCTCCTCTACTTCCTCAAGATCGAAAGTTCTTCTGTTAAACTGGACTAGAAACTCAGACTGAGAACTTGTTCTTGTGGTTTCCATCTTGTTTCCAAACGAGGTTGTGGAAGGGTGGTTTGAGCCAAAACTCTCTAAACTACCCTGGCCTGATAATTTATTGCAGACCATTTCGGTTTCATATCTATGTTTAACTAAAGCAGAGTTCCCAACTTCAACAATCTGACCTGGTAATTTGGCCTGCATTTCCTCACTGTTTCTTGGTAGCTGCATCTTTGCAAGCCAAGTAATGCCATCATCACCTTGAGCCATCCCCTCAAAAAGAAATCCTTCCCAATGAAGATTATCATTTCTGCGTAGCTGCAGTAGAATGTGCAAAATGTTTCAATCAAGTTCTAGATTCAATGATAATTTCAGGACTAGATTTTATAAAGTTATTAAAGAAAGATATGGAGTGGGAGTTATAGGACAGACATACCAGCAGGACATTTGACCCAAGCCTCCTGTTGCTCCCAGTGTGCTCTGGCAGGAAGGCATGATCCTTAGCTAGTTCAACAATCAAACTTAGCTTCATATTATCTGGAATAGACTTTAAACAGAGCGTTTCCTTAACCTGAAACATAAATGTCATGATTGCTACAGAGTAACAGGCACAATAAGGAAACTGGAAGGCCAAAAGTATATCTTAAGGTAAAAGAGAAGGCATTGAAGTTATTGTTCAAAACCAACAATTTACGACCTGACTGTTCACATGGTTTCCAGGATGTAATTCAGATATTGCTTTAATGAATTTGCTCCCATATCGCTCTTCAAATAGCTTCCTGATTGTTTGCAACTCCGGCAGATCCCCACACCATGCAGCAGCAAATATTAAAGTTGAAACAGCTTCATTGATGTCTTTGGGACAGTTCCTGGACGAGACGTCAAAATAGATGAAGCAAGTCCAGACAATAATGCATAAAACTCTGTCAAGAGGTGGACCAAACCAGATGATATTACCAACATCTTGGAAAAGGAAAAAGAAATGTATTTGCAATGGTTTGGGATAAAAAGATTATTAATAAACTTAAATTATTTGAATGAGAGAGAGAGGAGTCATACTTGTGCTTCCGAATGTAGGGGAGGTGAAGGATGACGAATTCACAAAAATGCTCCAGCAGATCATAAGCAGTCAATAAACTCTGGTCCTTAAGATGCTCCTCAGCCTGAAAAATGCAGTGGGAAATTAATTTTGCCTAACAGCACTCACGGGAGTTCAAATTGCATTGCAATAACTACACTGCAATAGAACAGGAAATGATCAAGTTAAATTAATGAATCCCTGTGAGCTTATTACCAAACAAATACTATAAGAAAAAGAGAAAGAGAAGTTCAGGTTAGTTCTTTGATGAACCAATGGTACGTGGGAAAAGGCAGTTTCAGGTTGGCCACTCCTGAGCAGGTCAACAATGTCCTGACGTGATTGCTTTATGATCGAGAGTCTCTTGATCTTGAGAAACTTAAGACGGCACTGCACACGCCTGACCAATTTCTTGCTGCAAAGAATACGCAATCTCTTAAATTACAGTTTAGTTGAACAAAGATTGTATGGCTTTCAGATTTCACTAAAAAGGGTTACCATTTGGAAGCTTTTCTCCATCTAAACAGAATGCCAAACATATTTCTGTCACAATATAGAGAAAACCAAAATTGGCAATGGCGCTGGTTAGGCCACAGCAACGCTGTCCTGCCTGCAGAATTGAGTTGAAAATTGGTATATTTAGCAGAGACCCTTGAGGCAGTTCCCAGCTTCGTAACTGGTAAACAAACTTGCCATGCCAATGATGCTTGTGGCGGTTTCCAATATAACTATGCTCCACATTCAAGCGGTTATTCAACAAGTTCGAACCAAAATATATTCAAATGAAAAAAGGAATAACTTGATGTACCAATTTTCTCAGTGTTCTAATCATACCAGATTGATACCGTGAAGCCCAAATCGAGAAAACAAAAGGGTTTGAGCTAATGGGCTCGAAATGGGGAAACTGATGATTGCTGGGACACTGGTCTGGGATTATTGCTGGCAAACCCAAAGCCCAGTTTTGTAAGTTCGAGCTACCGTAACATAGGTGACTGCTGACTAAGGCAGCGGCAGGCCATTTAAAAGTCTTTGTCCTTTTTAAAGTCTTTGTCCTTTTTATTTGAAAAGCATTTAAAAGTCTATTTCAATAGTTCAAAATAAGATAACTACGACTATCATTCACAGAAACTTAGACTAGTTCGATTCTAACAATCAATTCGAATGAACTTCAATTAAGCAAATGGGAAAAGAAAATTTGCATTCCGTATAAAAACAAAGAAAAGAAAAAGCAAATTTCCATCTTACCTCTTATATTTCTAACAAGCTTGAGACTTTTTTTTAACTATAATTAGTAATAAATCTGCACTAACGATTGCAGTCCTGGATCAGAATTTCTGCCAGCAATTCTTGGCAGCCTTCTCGAGCTATTTCCTGTTGTATTATCCCATTTTGCACGTCATCTCAAAAGTTATTGATAAACAATATTGTACATTACATTTAAGTTAAGATTCAAACTATTTTTTTACCATTAATTATGAACGGTGGTGGGAGACCAATGGTAGATAATCCACGTGAGGAATAAGGAAATAATTTTCTGTAAGAAACCCAATAAGTTAACATATTTTCAGTGTTTTGGTAAATGAAAATGATTACGGAAACTCGGTTTCTGATGACAAGAACAATGAGCAATATGAATATGGGAAGTTTCGATCAACTAATATGCCTGAAGTTCAAAGTTAAACAACCAGAATAGACATTTACCCAATTGCTTTTCTTCTCGTGTAATTGGTCAACTACTTTGAAATATGCATCCATCAAGTCTATTTCCGATAGAAAAGTCTAACACAAATTTGTTATAAGATCAATGCAAGGGTTCTCGATCTTCATCACAATAGCGCCCTTATCCGAAACTATGGCTTCTCTTTTCCCATCATCATCCACCACCTCTAACACCATTCCCACTTCCATCGCCTCTTCATTTCTTCCAAGAACATCCCAACTCTCCTTAGCTAAGCCAAAGCCTAACTTCATCCCCAAGGTAGTGTCATGCAAAGCCACAAATGGTGACCAAAATCCAACTCCCAGCTCCAAGAATACCGAAAAATCTTTTCTCCTCAATAAATTTGACAGAAGAGATGTCCTGATTGGCCTTGGAGGTCTTTATGGTGCAGCCAGCCTTAGCCAAGACCAATTTTCCCTGGCAGCTCCAATATCTGCCCCAGAGTTGGAAAAATGTGGCAATGCAGAATTACCTGAAGGTGCAGATCCTACCAATTGTTGCCCACCAGTATCGAGAAAGATATTAGATTTTAAACCTCCTTCTTCCAATTCTCCCTTACGTGTTAGGCCTGCTGCACACCTAGTCGACGATGCCTACATAGCAAAATATTCCAGGGCCATTGAGCTTATGAAAGCTCTCCCAGCCGATGATCCACGTAATTTCATGCAACAAGCAAACGTTCATTGTGCCTACTGTGATGGGGCTTATGACCAAGTGGGATTTCCGGATCTTGAGCTTCAAGTTCATAATTCGTGGCTCTTCTTTCCATTCCATAGATATTATCTTTATTTCTTTGAGAAAATTTTGGGCAAGTTGATTGATGACCCAACTTTTGCTTTGCCATTTTGGAATTGGGATTCTCCTGCTGGCATGAAAATGCCTGCCATGTATGGAAACACCAAATCTCCTCTCTACAATGAGCTCCGCAACCGAAGTCACTACCCACCAACACTGGTTGATCTTGATTACAACGGTACTGACGAAACAACAACGACGAGAGATCAATTGACGAGCAATCTCAGAATCATGTATAGGCAGATGGTATCTAATGGCAAGACCGCTAGGCTCTTCCTAGGAGGTCCCTTCCGTGCAGGTGATGAACCCTATCAAGGATTCGGGTCGGTTGAGAACGTTCCTCATGGACCTGTTCACGTATGGTGTGGCGATAACACACAACCAAACGGAGAAGACATGGGAACTTTTTACTCTGCAGCAAGAGACCCCATATTCTACGCTCATCACTCAAATGTAGATAGAATGTGGGCCGTTTGGAAGACGTTAGGTAAGAAGCGAAAGGATTTCACCGACCCCGATTGGCTTAATGCCTCGTTTCTTTTTTACGACGAGAACGCAAATCTTGTTCGCGTTAAAGTTCGTGATTGCCTTGACAATCGAAGTTTGGGATACGTTTATCAAGATGTTGATATTCCATGGCTGAAAACTAAGCCAACTCCCCGAAAGCTAAGAAAGAAAGTGGCGTCGGGCGGTCCAGGGATTGCACTTGCGGCAGAAATAAACAAGAAAAAAGTTATAGCTAGCAATCAGTTCCCAATAGTTTTAGACAAAATAGTAAGCGTTGACGTTCCAAGGCCAAAGAAATCGAGGAGTAAAAAGGAAAAAGAAGATGAAGAGGAAATATTGGTAATAGATCAGATTGAGTTGGACGGAGATTCATTCGCCAAATTTGATGTATATGTCAACGACGAGGATGATTTGACAATTGGACCAGACAACACAGAGTTTGCAGGGAGCTTCGTGAATGTACCACATAAGCATAAAGGTGGGAAGAAAATGAGGACATGCTTGAGGTTGGGGCTAACAGATTTGTTGGAAGATTTGGGAGCTGAGGATGATGACAGCGTTGTGGTGACCTTGGTGCCAAAATATGGAAAGGGCAATGTTAAGATTGGTAGTATCAAGATTGAGTTTATCCAAGATTGAGTGATCTGATCACTTCATTTTGATATGATGCTTCATTGGTTTGGGAAATCGATCTTTGTTGTTTGCAATGAGAGCTACTTCACTTGTTCTTTTCTTCATATGCTGTATTACTAAATGAAGACGGAAATGTTCGCTCTCATTTGCTTGTGAGTAAGCAGAAGAACAGCTGTCTACCACTTCTTTGTCTTAAGATTTATCCCTCGGTTCTTTTTGTCAAAGCAAAAGCAAATAACTCAGCTTATATATTTTAGAAAAGGTCTAATACTAAGCTAAAGAAGAGGAACTCAAGGAGAATTTATCTTAATTATGTTTAGACAATTTGAAATAGTTTAACAAATTTGATGATTCATCGTCTTTAGTTAACTTTAACAATTAAAGATCATATGTTCGTATATATATATAGCTTTTGAACATAAATTTTTATATAAATAACATAAAACATAAATATAATAAATAAATTGGAAGACTAATAACAATATATCTCCAAGTAATTAAAGTCAAAGAAAGCATGCTACTTGTGTGGATTTTCTCTTGTGATGTTGAGTTGAAATGATATTTTTTCTTTTCCAAATAAATGCACTAATAAAGGAGAGGAAGATTTTTTCAAGCGAATTTACTCATAATCTCAACTTATCCCTTCAACTACTGCACCATGAGATTGAGAAGGAGGCTTTAGTCAAAGGGTGTATAGGGAATGAAAATGTTAAGGTTTCTTCTAACGAGTTTAAGACCAAAATTTGTTCAACGAAACAAACAAGGTATAAAAAAAAAAAAAAAAGAAAGAAAAAGAGAGATAATATAATGATAATTTGATATGATATTGAAAGCCCATGGATCGATATAAAGGGCTTTTAGGATCAATAGGAATTTGGACTTTGAGCCCAAAATGAAGGGATAAATATGTAACTCAAAAAAACTCTTAATGTTGTGTATAAGATCTCGTATTAATAAAAGTTAAAGATAAATTTTAATTTATAAAAAAAAACTTTTCTCCATGTTGGAATGAGATAGAAAGTATTATACAATTGAGTATGGTAAAAATAAAAGTCTTCCTCTATCAATCAGGCGTGATTTTACAAAATCAATTGAAGCAACATGTTATTATATATATTGTGTCACTATTTTCTATCACATTTTTTTAACTTTCTAGTCCAACTAGTTTGATTAAAATAATTTTGGATTATTACTAATAAATATGCATGTTGATTAGTAAATAATTCAAATTAAATATGAGGAACCTTCCTCACCAAGATAAGAATTTCAACTAGGATCGCTTGTCAAGTTGTGTATAATTTTTTCTTGTGGCATTTGCTCATGTAGGACAAATCTGACTTTTGAGGTGGAGTGCTGTACATGCCAGAAGAAGAGAGATTTGTCTTCATGGATTGCTTTAGTTGACCATTAGTTTGAACTTACTCTACAGGTTATCTCCCAATATTTTCCGCCCACAGGATTAATTAAGGGTGGTGGGCACTGGTGGCTAAGAAGTCTAATTAAGATAAACAACTCAAGAAGAAATTATAAAAAGGAAACAGGTGGGTAAGGGAGCAAGTAAATAATACTATATAACTTGCAAGTAGTTATTAGAGAAAGCTCCATAAGAATGAGTCAAGAACTTGCAAGTAGTTATTAGAGAAAGCTCCATAAGAATGAGTCAAGAACTTGCTAGTAAGTGCCCAGTGGCCAACTGGCCAAGGCATGGAGCATCCTTCACTGGCTTTTTATTTTAAACAGACATTGGAATTGGGAGTGGAACATATATCAAACTTCGAAAAGGTAATTGATTTTAGTATTTAATTTAAAATTAATTAATTTTTATTTACTCATTAATCAATCTAAATGTGTGATAATTCGGCTAACAAGATAAATATTAAAAAATAATATTTATTGGGAAAATCAATACAATTTTTGAAAAAAATCAAACAAATGCCGCACATTACGCACATATACACATATATCAATGTGGGCGATGACGTTATACTTAAAACGTTTTGTTTTTATTTTATATTGAATTAAATATATATTTATTTTAGGGAGACAAATATAAAATTTAATCTTTGTTCGAGGTTGTTAAATAATGTATTAGGTAGAACTACTCTTCTACATTACGTGAAAAAAAAATCTTCTACATTATGTCTGAAGAGAGAAGGAGAGAAAATGATCTCATTCAATTTTGAGCACCGAGGATTTAGCTTCTTTGCAAACTTCTATATTTCTTGCAATTAATTAACCTTTTCTTTGGGTATCCTCCTAATTAAGGAAATGTCAAGATTTTTTTTACAAAAAATAGAAAAAAAGATAAAACTTAGTAAAGTTCCTTAATTAAAGATCAAGTTTTTAAGAGATTTTTTATCAAAAATAATTAAATAAAAATTAGATTAAAAAGTCAAAACCAATAGATTAATAAAGAATTTATTCATAATAACATGTAAATAATTAATTTAAAATAGCATCTATATATATACAAGTTAAATTTGATGGATACTTATTGATCGATGAAAACTTGTTCAAATTATACAAATTTTTTATATTTAATTTATGTAACAATATTGTCTTTCAATCTATGATTTGTATTTTTAAATATGAAATCTTAATAACGAACTTAATTAAAAAATCTTCTCTAAGTTTTATGCAATAAAAATATATTAATACATTCCTCAAAAGACAGCTATGCATGTTAAGTGAAGTGAAGCTCAAAGAAGTATCTAGTTAGCATTATAACTATATATTGGATTATATAAAATTAGAAATACCTGGCATATTGCAAGAAGTTCAACTTTTCCAGCAAATTTAATAATCTTTTCTCTCCAAGTTGGCTTATTTCCCATCGTGGGGCGCATTTGGTTATTTTTAATCTTCGTCAACAACGAAATTTTGGTAACATGCATAAGCATATAGAGAAAAAGTCAAATCTCATGCATTATATAAGAACAATGCTAGTCCCTTGATGATCTTCGTCTTAGTTGTGCCCTTGACCAAATCATGGCTTCTCTCCTTCCACCATCCTCTACCGCCACCAATGGCGCTTCCCCCATCTCTGTTACCACTTCTTTCCTTCCAAAAACATCCCAACTTTGCATAGCTGGGAAGCGAAGGAGAAACTTCGTCTCCCGAGCAGTGTCATGCAAAGCCACAAATGGTGACCAAAACCCCAGTCCTAGCACTAAAAATGTTGAGGAATGTTCTCTAAACAAGTTTGATAGGAGAGATGTTCTCGTTGGCCTTGGAGGTCTGTATGGTGCAACCAGCCTTACTGGCCCGCTTGCTTTTGCGGCACCGGTTAGTCCTCCGGACGTCACCAAATGTGGCAAAGCAGACCTGCCTGCTGGCGCCAAGCCCGTCAATTGTTGCCCACCACCTTCGACAAAAATCCTGGATTTTAAGCTCCGTCCTTCAAATTCCCCACCGCGCATTAGGCCTGCAGCTCATTTAGTTGATAAAGAGTACTTAGCTAAATTTTCCAGGGCCCTTGAGCTCATGAAAGCTCTTCCTGAAGATGATCCACGTAGCTTCACACAACAAGCAAACGTTCACTGTGCCTACTGTGATGGGGCGTATCACCAAATTGGGTTTCCAGATCTTGATCTTCAAGTTCATAACTCATGGCTTTTCTTTCCATTCCATAGATATTATCTTTATTTCTTTGAAAAGATCTTGGGCAAGTTGATTGATGACCCAACTTTTGCAATACCGTTTTGGAACTGGGATTCTCCTGCTGGCATGCAAATGCCTGCCATTTATGCAAACCCTAACTCTCCTCTCTATGATGAAAATCGCAATCCCAATCACCAACCACCTACACTCCTTGATCTTGATTTCAATGGCACCGAAGAATCGTCATCAACTAGGGATCAGATATCAAGCAATCTTAACGTCATGTACAGGCAAATGGTGTCCAACGGTAAGACCGCCAAGCTTTTCTTAGGAAATGCTTATCGTGCTGGCGATCAACCGGACCCTGGAGCTGGTTCACTTGAGAACATTCCTCACGGACCAATCCACATTTGGTGCGGTGACAACAGACAACCAAACTTGGAAGACATGGGGAATTTCTATTCCGCTGGAAGAGACCCCATTTTCTATGCTCATCACTCGAATGTGGACCGGATGTGGTCGGTTTGGAAGACATTGGGAGGGAAGCGAACCGACTTCACTGACTCAGATTGGCTCAATTCCGGATTTCTTTTCTATGACGAGAATGCAAATCTCGTTCGTGTTAAGGTCCGTGATTGCCTTGACACTAGAAAGATGGGGTACGATTATCAAAAAGTTGACATTCCATGGTTACGCGCTAAACCAACTCCTAGAAGGATTGCCAGTAAAGTGGCAAGGGCTCTTGGTGTTGCGCACGCAGCAGAGACAAAGAAAAAGGTTCTAAGTGACGTTCAATTCCCTCTGGTTCTAAACAACGTAGTGAGCCTTGAGGTTTCAAGGCCAAAGAAATCAAGGAGCAAAGCAGAAAAAGAAGAGGAAGAGGAAGTGTTGGTGATAGAGAACATCGAGTTTGACAGAGACCAGCTGGTGAAATTCGATGTGTACATTAACGACGAGGATGACACGACGATTGGACCCGACAACACAGAGTTTGCAGGGAGCTTCATCAACGTGCCACACAAACATAGGCATGGAAACAAAATGACAACATGTTTGAGGTTGGGGTTGACAGATTTGTTGGAGGAACTGGGTGCTGAGGATGATGATGGCGTGGTGGTGACCTTGGTGCCCAAATCTGGCAAGGGTCTTGCTAAGATTGGTGGCGTCAAGATTGACTTCGCCCGAGATTGATCAATTATAGCTTGATGTTTCCACCAGGATTTGTCATGTTTTATTTGAAAGTGGAAATTTAATATTTCTTCCTGCTTCTTCGTTTGTTTGCACAATGGTTGTAGCAAAGAAAGGTTGGCGCTTCTTTCTTGTGATTTATCAGTGGAGAATTTTAATAAGCCCACTTTTTTTCTTCTTTATCTCCCCACTTTACTAAATTACTAAGGAAACTATACCTTAATTAATGATTTTTAAAGTAACATGCAACTAATTGAAAAACAAATATACTCTTGACTCAACCGTTAGCATGTACATATCTCGTATTCAAAAAAATTAAATTCAAATATATCTTTTCCAAATAAAAAAAAAATTACAAATTGAGTAACACCTCATTTAATTTAAAAGAGAAAACAAGTTTTTTTTAAAAAAATATTTAAGATAAAAAACAAGTTAAGAAGTAGATAAAGTTTATTCATAGTGATTTACAATTTACATATATATATATAGCTAAAAAAGAGAGGACCACAAGCCTTTAACCATTTTTATTATCTCTCTATTGAGTACTATATATATTAGTTGTATTCTAATTCAAGTTTTCTTTTATATATTATTCCAAGTGTTCCACCATGTCATGAGACTTTGCATACCTAACCCACAATTGTTTATTGAAGCAACATGCATTTTCTTAAAGAAGCTGCCTGTTTGAAAGTTGAAGTTCAAATTTTACTAATTCTTTCTTAACTTTCTTTTTAGAAAAAAGGGCATCGCGTTAAGTTTTCAATTGGAGCGAGGCAAATCCTTATATGTTCATAAAATCTCTCGTTTGTTCATGTTATAAGATCTGAAAAATAAGAACATACGGTGAGGGTCTTGTTGCCGAATTGGATCGCCATCTTTGCCACAATCATTATCTGTTAATTCACTGTATATATATATATATATATATATATATTAATTTGTTTCTTTGTGCAATGAACCTGGATCTGATGGTCAACTATTGGAAAAAGAAATATAGGAATTAAATATATATGGAGAAAATGACTTTGCATTCTTGGAAGAAAGTCAATGTTAATTATCTTGAAATTGGTATCAGTCATATTATAAGTTATACAAGGTAGTAATATATATATATATATATTGGAACGCACGTCAGTTCTTCTTTCTCCAATTTTCTTCGCCAGAATTCATGTAAAAACTATCAAAGCGGGTACAGTTGAAGAAAGGATAATATAAATTAAACTGGCTTATGGGTTATGGCTAGTTCTCCTATAACTTTCAAATCTTATTTGGTTAAGCAACATTCAATCCTTACCTAACTTTCTTTGGCTACCTACTGGTCGTTCAATGATTCAAAGAGGGGCACATCCTGATGTACTTAGTGCAAATTAATTATATATTATGTGTGATTGCCTTGGCATATGGCACTCAAAACACCCAAAGCTACTCTCTGATTGGATAGAAAGCTATGCGGTCTTTCAATATTTAATCAATGAAACGAATAGAATTCATATCATGTACAAACTTTTGACATTAATCTTAAATTAATTTTAAGGATGAGTACAAAGTAAGAACATAGTCAGATATATGATAGTATATGCTTTTAATTACCAATTGACATGTGTGTGTGGAATACTTGGCATAGATGTAGAAGTTAGAACCAGAGAAAAATCTTCAAAACCAAGGAAAAGAAAGATTGAAATGGATGATTCCGGCATAAAGGACTTGGGCTATCAAGGGCCTAAATTGGGGGAAGCTGGAAACCAAGGTGGGCTGTGACTAGTTCTATCTATTCTAGCAATAAAGAAGTAGAACTTGAGGGGGGGAGGGGGGGTGGGGGTAGGGTGAAAAGAACTCTTGGTCGGCTTTCTAAGCTTAATGATCCCTGAAATTAGACTTGCTAAATAACTAGTTCAACCCCTTTTTTCTCCTGAAATAAGTGTTGGGTATGTGGTCATCGTTTGTGACTTTGCAGGATACTACTTCAGTTTAATCGTTTGCAACAATTATGGACCTAAAGTAGTATCATGCAAAGCCACATACGAACGACTTTGATTGCCTGGGATTTAAGGGATGGTCTTGAAAAGTCTACTTTTGGGCAAGATTGGATCCCTTTTGATGCTTCCTTATTCGGAAAGCCAAGCCAAGTGCTCATTCACTATCCTAATTAATCAATCAAGCATAGGCAATAAGAGTATGCTTTGCACTAGCTTATAAAGGAAGTGGTCCCCAGTGGCCAAATCCTATCTTCTAAAAGCAATAATAATAATAATAAAAAAAAGAAGTAATGGTCCTTTTATATTAAAAAAGGAAAAGAAAAAGGAAGTGGTACTCATCACCTGCTGATATAGGCTTCACCTGCTGATATAGGGGTAAAAATGAATAACCTCAAGAGTATTAATACAGACTGCTCCTTGAAAAGCTCTTGGCTGTAAGAGCATTGCCGACAATTTAGTTCAGTAGTAAAACTGTAAAACTGAACAAATATATCCTAAGGTAAAGTAGGTCGGGATTGTTTCAAAATAAGAGAGATCAGAGCATAAGAACAACATTAGAAAGCTATCAAGCTATGCAAAGTTGCAAACATAAAAGCAAAGTTACAAGATAGGAAGACAAAGAAGAGAATGGTGAAATCCCAACTTGTGATCAGTGGATATGATCATCCAAATATTTATATTAGGTGCATAGGACATTGAAGTCAATAAAGATCCTTCATGGGTAATACAATATAAGTACAGAGTGTACTGCAAAATGTACTTTGCATTTGGTTTCGTTACGAAAAGAAAGAGCTGTACTGCACATATATAAGGTTTTATATAAGTAAGACCTCGAATTAGTTGAGCGTTTTATCACTTTGATGCTTTCCAACTTTTCTCCCCATCTCAACAAAGTATGGAGCAGGTCCTTTGTCCTTGGATAGGCCCAGAAGGGGCTAGGCTTTCAAGTCTGGCTGGGGAGTTTGGGTGCCTGGGCTCAAAATAGGGTCCAAGGTGTGGAGCTGGTGGTTCAATCCCAAAAGCCCCTGGTTTACATCAGGTGAGTTTTTCTTCTTCTGCAGTAGGCTGTTGCCTAGCCCTTTCAACCCTTTGAACTAAATGGAAAATATACAATGTTTCCATCATGATATTCCAAATTATATTATTTAATGGGGTACTCAAATTTTATAAATGTTAAATTAAAATTTTGAATTCTTAATTAAATCTGTATCTGAATATCATAAACACTACTTGTATAATACTTTATTAAAATAAATTTAAAATTATTTTTATATATTATTAATAAAATTAAATTAATAAATTAAAATTAGTTAAGAAAAAAATTAAATTTAAAGTTGTATTTTGAATAATTAATAAATTTTAATGAATATTACATTAATTATAAGAAATTTATAAATAAAAATCAATAGATATAACTAAATTTTAATATTAAAACTCATTATTTATAATCTATATAGTAAAAGATCATTACTCAAACCCTACTCGATTTCATGATGGATAGTAATTTTACTGTCTAAACTGTACAAGAATTTGAGTATAAAGTATCTTAATTTTATTTAATTTAATTGAGGAATACAAATAACTCATTATAAAGTACCCATTGAAATCTTTTACAAATATATTTCTTTTTTTTTTTGGATGCAATTTAAGTCTCAAGGGCTAAGGTTAGGTAAGTGTCTAAATTTGGAGTGTCGGCAGGGACAGTAAATTTCAACGTAGAGAGCCTTTATTTTGGCAACCAACTCTGGAACTACCCCATTGATTGCTACCCATTAATATTGCTCAGGCTGTACATGTTACTTAGATATTTGTTTTCGGGTATTAATGCTCGATAAATCAATGTATTTGCTCAAAGGATAAAATCAAAGCAAGCATTCTCTTAGGAGCCAGGAGGGAAATGTTATATATGTATACTGATTTGTTGATCTATTTGTTAATTGATTTTCTTCTTCTTGAAAGAATTGTTTGCTTGTTTATATAATAATATTTTTACTTATACATATATTTTTCTTTTTGTTATCATTTACTTTTAAATACACATTTACCAGTATTAGTAGTATGTGTAAATTTGAGTACATTATGGACTCACATAGTCACATTTGCTTTTAAAATACTTACCATTATCGTTCATGTGTGTAAGGAGAATTGGCCAAATTTATCACTCTATTAAATTGGAGGTTTCATATTTATCACTTTAATTATGTTTTTGGGTGTAATTTTATCGTTTTACTACATTTTTTGGTGCAATTGTGACCATCTATGAACGGAGATAGAAAATTCAATCCAATACTACATCATGTTTAATAGGGTTTTTTGCTTAAGAATGGTTGCTAATGATCTTCTTTTTCCACTTAATGTAATTAATTGACATCTTTTCTTTATAATTTTTCAGAATAAATTATGTTTTGGTGATCACTTAATTTTTTAAAAGTTTTTGTTTTGATCAACTCTAAAAATTTTACATTTTGATTTATTAATATTATAAAAGTTATTGTTTTGATAACTCAATTATTCAAGTCAACGTTCTTCTGACATGATATTTCAGGTGAATTAATCTTTTCTAAAACGTCCATATCAGCTTATCTATCACATGACCGAAATTGATAGGAGTGAAAATCACTTTTTTTTTTTTACAAAGGGCATCTTTATTTATTTCAACAAGAAGCTATATAATTGTTACCCTAGTAGGTTCCAAAGTTGAAACCCTGTAAAAAGTAATCCATGAAGCACAATTAATAATCTGCCGCACACCTGACATTACCAACAACTTGTTGTTTATTGTCATATATTTTACATGAATAAAAAATGAGATGGATCTTAAATGTATAAATATAGACATCCTTCCATTTATCATGTATATCTTTTTAATTGAAAACGTAAGTATATGATAAGTAATATTAAAATAAATTTAAATTTTCACTGATGTGAAATCTCATTAGAGATACAAGAGTCGAAATAAACTTAAACCCATGTAAGGGTCTTTCTCCTTTATGAATAAAGAACCAATGCAACAAAAACATTACTTTATGAGTAAAAATCAATGCAATGAAGGTATTGCATAATTAAATGGGTTAAATTGTTATGAATCTCACAACAATAAAAAATGAAATGAATCTTAAATATATAAATATAAATTTTTCTTTAATTATGAAATATATCTTTTAAATTAAAAACGTAAATTCGTGATATCTACCAGACTGTAAAATATGAGTGCCCTCCACTAAGAATAAGACATTAAATGCCAGCAACCTAAAAATATAAAATATGGCCTTCAACTTGCATCGTACTGAGAACAGGACATTAAATGCCAGCAACCACACTCAACAGTTTAACTTAGCACTACAACAAACACATAAGACGCATTAGACAACCTTTACCTTCTAAGGGATGAGTGGCCAAAATTTAAATATTTGTAGATATTAAGTAATCAAAACAATATTTTTCAAAAAATTAAGTAATCAAATGGGTAATTTACTCAAATCTTAATGACTTCCCTCATAATTAATTCCTATTACGTAATTTGTAGTTGGTAATTTATCAGAACATTGCTTTTCTCTTTTATTGGGCTTAAAAGTTGATCATTTCCATGTAAAAATTTTAAGTTATTTTTGTTATGGCCAACCTTGTTTTACCAATAAATAACTGAAAATAGATCTGACTTTTTGCATGTTTTGAGGATGATGGAGTATTGAGAAAGTGAAAAAGGAAGACCTTTCATTTTGTAAGTGTGAAAATATATGAGCCTTGATTTAATCTTCTTTACTAATATACAAAGAGAATACTGTATATATTGACTCAGACCTGAAATCTGTAATTAGATCCCACTTTACCCTGATTCTTTCTCAGAAATTTACGAAACTTGTTCATCTGTTCCACGTGGAGAAAATCTTATTTGACATCCTAGCAAGGACAAATGCTGGCCCTGTTATGTCAATTTAAGCCGTCAAGTGGTTGAGAATATAAATGCATATTGATAATGACGAAGAATCCAAACACCATTGAATTCACTATAAATTCCATGCAAAAGTGGCTTCATCTTCATCAAAGCTGTAGCACCACCAAAATCCAACTATGGCTCCCCTTGTCCTTCAGTCGTCAAGCCCAACTATCCCCAGCTCGTCCATTCAAACTTCATTCTTTCCAAAAACATCTCAACTTTCCTTAAATAAGAAGACCAAAAAGCCTTACTACTCCGTCCCTAATAACGTAGTGTCATGCAGAGCCACGAATAATGGGAACCAAAACCCTACTCCTAGTTCCAACAGCAAAGGAGACTCTGCTCTCAACAGGTTTGATAGAAGGGATCTCCTGATTGGGTTAGGAGGTCTCTACGGTGCAACCAACCTTGCCAATGACCCATTTGCATTGGCAGCACCCATAGCCGCCCCTGACCTGACCCTTTGCGGCAATGCAGTAATATCTGAAACTACGGGTGAGACTACCTATTGCTGCCCACCAACAACGACAACGATCACAGATTACAAACCACCTTCATTTTCCAAGCTACGTTATAGGCCTCCCGCACATTTAGTTGATGCTGACTACTTAGCTAAATTTACCAAGGCCATGAATCTCATGAAAGAGCTTCCTTCTGATGATCCACGTAGTTTCATGCAACAAGCATATGTTCATTGTGCCTATTGCAACGGAGCTTATGATCAAGTAGGTTTCCCCGATCAAGATCTTCAAGTTCATTTCTCATGGCTCTTTTTCCCATTCCATAGGTGGTATCTTTATTTCTATGAAAGGATTTTGGGCAAGTTGATTGGTGACCCAGATTTCGTCATGCCATTTTGGAACTGGGATGCCCCTGCAGGCATGCCTATACCAGCCATATATGTAAACCCTCAGTCTCCACTTTATGATGACAAACGCAATGTTAACCATCAGCCACCAAAACTGGCTGATCTTGATTACAATGGCACTGATAAAGATATAACAGACGCAGAGCAAATAGCAATTAATCTCAAGCTCATGTACAAGCAGATGGTGTCTAATGCAACAACCGCTACTCTTTTCCATGGAAAGCCGTACCGTGCTGGTGATGCCGGCAGTCCAGGAGGGGGTTCCGTCGAGCTCGGTTGTCATACCGCGATTCACAGGTGGGTTGGAGACCCGAGACAAACCTATAATGAAGACATGGGAAATTTCTATTCCGCAGGCAGAGACCCGGTGTTCTACGCTCATCACGGCAATGTTGACCGAATGTGGTCGATTTGGAAGACATTACCAGGAACGAAGCGAAATGATTTCAGTGACACAGATTGGCTTGACGCCTCGTTTGTTTTTTACGATGAGAATGCGAATCTTGTTCGTGTTAAGGTTCGTGATTGCGTTGACAGTAAAAATTTGGGATACGATTATCAACCAGTCGACATTCCGTGGCTTAAAACTAAGCCAACTGCTCGAAAGTTTGCCAAGAAAGGAGGAAAGGCTCGTGGTAGTGCAATGGCAGCCGAAATAAAGAGCAAAAACGTTGTACGCAATGCATTCCCGATCGTTTTAGACAAAACAGTGAGCATTGAGATTCCAAGGCCAAGGAAATCGAGGAGTAAACGTGAAAAAGAAGAAGACGAAGAAGTACTGGTGCTAGAAGGCATTCAATTAGCGACACAAGCTGCAGTGAAATTTGATATTTACATTAACGACGAGGATGATGAGGCACCTAGTGGACCGGAAGATGCAGAGTTTGCAGGGAGCTTTACCAATATTCCTCATAGCCATACCCATGCGAAGAAATTGAACACAACTTTTTCTTTGGCAATATCAGATGTGTTGGAGGATTTGGATGTTGAAGGTGATGATAATATTGTGGTGACTTTGGTGCCTCGAGAAGGGAAGGGTCTGGTTTCGGTCGGCAACATCAAGGTTGACTATATCCGAGAATGATCGGTTTGTTGTTTCCTTTGTTTCCTTTGCTTCCCTAGCTTCTTTGGGGAAATGTGTTCCTTTTATCCTTGTGTTCGTCAGATCGATCCAATCGATCACTTGTTCCCTTGTTTTATGTATTAGTATGTGTCTAAGTATAAATAAGGCCATTAAGTCTATGACCATAGAAGTGATAGAACCTTATATGGCATGTTATTTGTGAGGAGACCTATTTAGATTTTATGTTGGCCTTCTCATGTATGTATGTTGTGCATGGATTTTAAAAATAAATTTCTTAATTATTATTTAAAAGCGTACTTGAATATTCTAGATATTACTCATTAAATTCCTATACCCATTAAATAACTGATTAAAATTAATTAAAAATCAATTTTTATGTATTTTATTAATGAAAATTAAATTAATAAATCAGTTAGTTTATAATAAAATAAATCAAAATTTCAAATCATATTTAAGACAAATTAAGGAATTATAATAAGTATTATATTGATTATAAAAAATTTATAAAATAATATATATAACTAAAATTTAATTTTAAAAATCGTTATTTGTAATCGAGTTCCAGTAGTGGTCCTAAGGCCAAGATCTGAACCTTACTCGGACCTCTTGACGAATAGTAATTTTACTATTTGAATTTTATTTGAACTCGATTATAGAGTATTTTAATCTTAAATATTTCATCGAGGTTAAGTAATGTAGTTATTTGATTATAAAATACCCATTAAAGCCCCTAAAATCAAGGTTATAAGATAAGAAGGGAAACGTGAGATTGTTGAAATCTTAACTTGTGATCAATGGATATCATCCTAATATTTATATATTAGGTGCATGAAACATAGAATTCCATAAAGATCCTTAATGGGTAATATAATATAAGTACAAAGTGAATTACAATTGTATTTTTGCATTGTTTTATCACAACAAGAAAGAGCAGTACTGCACTTAAGGGTTTAAATAAGCAAGGCCTCAAACTAATTGAGCTTCTATCATTTTGAAGCTTGCCAAGTCTCAAGAAAGTATGGAGCAGGTCTTTTTCCTTAGATTGATGTAGACACTAAAAAATAAATAAAATATATAAATAATTAAAAAAAAAGGGTACTGGCAGGGCATGAACACCCCTGCCAGTACTCGTACTACCACCACTACAGTGCCAGACATGAAAAACTCTCGTCTGGCAGAGTAGTGGAGCGTGCCCCCTCCAAAGGCTAAGAACCGGGTATAAACGGGAGGGGGCACTGTAGCAATCGGGAGGAACCTGCAAGCAAAAAAACAAGCAATCAAAAAAAATCCTAGCCTCTAGTAGCCGAATACCACAACCAAATCTTCTTTACTCTTTTAATAGCCAAAATCAACCACAGAAAAATAAAAAAAAAATATACCAAACAATACCCAAAAAATACAAAAAATGTGTGTAGTGAGAATGCCGCTGACTGGGGAGTAGGTAGAGAGAGAGAGTTAGGGCTCGGACGATTGTCGACTAGGGAGAAACCCGATCGGTGCCAAGGAGGAAAGCCGACAAAGCAAAGAGAGAGAGAGAAGAGAGTAATCAGCGCCAAAGAAAGGAAAATGAGGTAGATCCGATCATTCGAGTCTCGTTGCCAACGACGGCAGGAAGCCCCACTAGCTGTCGGCGCAAGGAAGAGAGGGGAGAAACTCGATCGGTGTCAAGGAAAAAGGCCGACGAAAGGAAAGAGAATGGAGAGGGGAAGAAGTCCCCAAGTCGGCGCCAATGAGAAAGAAAAGAGAGAATGAAAGGTTTGATTTTTTTTAGAGAGAAGGCAGAGCATCTACCTTTAGAGAGAGAAATGAGTGGAGAAAATGGGGAAAGGCCAAAAAAAGAGGGATTATATAGGGTAGGTAGAGGTAAAACGGCACCGTTTCGAGATGGTAGGATCAGGTGGCTTAAAAGCTGTGGAACGACACCGTTTGGTGCTCCAGAATGTGTGTTTAGGATAAGTTGTTTGGACCCAGGCCAGATCAGAGGGGAGCCAAAGCCCAACGGCGCTTAAACCCACTTTGAGCTGTGGGTTAGTTTCAACCCAATAGGTAATGGATGTGCTCACTGAATAGTGATTTGGGCTTGAACTGTTGATGATGGGAAATGATATTTTTTTTATTATTTGTTATTCATGATAGTGTTATTATTTTTTTGAATTATATACATAAGAAATATGAAATATATGGAAGAAAAAATGTGAAAGTCTTTAGTATAATAGATAGTAAATTTTAGGGAGTTCAAAATATATACGTATATGAAATAATAAATATAGTAAATGGTTAGGAAATTATAGGAATATGTTTAAGTTAGTCATGTAAATATATTAAATGTTTTATAGTAAAATTAGATCCAAGTAAGAAAATGTATGTATGGATACATAATATATATACATATAAGCTTAGATGATTATTTAGTTTATAAGTAAGAGTTTTTGCTAAATAGAGTATGCACACAAATAGAAAAAGAATCTATAAATAAAATATTATGGTGATGATATATTTAGTTAAGAGAAGAATACCAAAAATAATTAATCAAAACCGATGATGGGATGGTCGGTCGGAACGCGAGAAGTCGCAATCTCAGGTCCATATTCCCTAGGTTCGAAATTCGAATCAAGGCTCCGCCAGTACGATGGGAGGGCCTCGATTTCAAGATTCTGAAATTCTTAATAAATAAAGAATTTGACTATACAAAAATTACTCAATAAAATAATAAATAAACAAACAAATAATATAATATATATATATATAAATAAAAAAATAAAAAATGATGAATGAATAGGAAGNCATTAAATAAATAGACAATCAGTATAAACTATCAACAAGGAAATTTCAAAACAATAAATAATTTAAAAATTAAACATTAAATATCTAGTGGTATAAACTATAGATTAATAAAATGTTATGTAAAAGAAATAAAATAGAAAGTAAAAAAATGAAATTAAACATAGGTATAAAACTTTAGGCATTAGGTTTGAATAAAATGTTGCTTATAAAAAAATAATAATAAGAAAAAATAGAAAAAATATGATAATAAAAAATAAAAAAATAATTAAATATTAATAAATGACCAAAAATAGATAATTGTATTAGCATAGTATATATATATTGCATCATATCATCGCATATAAATATTTTTGTTTTCGAGTTTAAGCCCCGATGATGGGATCTTTCAAGGATCTTGCGAAGGCGGATATTTTTCGAAAAGTTCCTTAGGTGAAAAGGTATCCTCGGGTCCCACCAGTATGATGGGCGGGCTCGAGAAATATCTTTAATAAAAGGCTTTGACTCGTATTAGGTTCATTATGCATGAAAACATTATTTTTAAAGAAAAACGTACAATAACCTCGATGACGGGAATTATTCGTTGAATTTACGAATACGAATTTCTCGGATAATTCTCTAAGTGAGAGAATACCCTGAATCCCACCAGTATAATGGGTGGATCCGAGAAAATATCCTCGATAAAAAGTTATTCGTCCGACATATTTTTATCTCACGCCATACATTTCATCTTGTCTCACATTTGCATTCCATTTTAGGTTGAATAGGAGATAAAACAAGTGAACAATACCTAAGGAAATATAGCGAACTTAAAAATTAAAGTCTAATAGGATAATTTAAGAATGGTACCGTTCATGGAACGGGCGTCCTAGGGGTGTTAATTCTTCCCCGGGTGTAACCATACTTTCGAGCCTAGATCTAGAAAACTGTAGACCAGTTTAAGGTTTTTCTCGGTGGGCTTAAAGTTAATTTAAGGTTTCATCGATTAGAATCGAGTCAATAGGTGGCCAATCGCACCTAGTAAAAAAGATTGATGACGACTCTTAGTTTTTTTGAATTTTCGCATCGCGTCTAGCGGTCAGATTCTCAGACTCGCAAGTTATGACAATTAGCCCAAAAAGAGCTAAGCTTAAAATCTGATTTGAGAGTTTGGGTCCAAGGTGTGGAGCTGGTGGTTCAAGCCCAAAAGCCCCTAGTTTACATCAGGTGAGTTTTTTTTCTTCTGCAATAGTATGTAGGCTAGCTCTTTATATATATATAAATAAAATGATTACATCATTTTAGGTCAGTTTATTTTAAATTTATCTGCAAAAATTTAACGTAAAATTCCGGATAGAGGAAGATCAAAATTATGAAGGCCTTTGAAACCCTGGAACTAAATGGAAAATACACATGTTCGAAGATGAGATGTCAATAAATAAGATATCTTCTACATTTTTAAATATCTTAATTTAAATCTTATTTTTTATAAAATATTCAAATCTTATAAATATTTAATTAAAATTTTAAATTACCTTGAGAATCTATATCCGAGTATCATAAACACTACTCATTTAATACCCAATTAAAATAAATTTAGAATTATTTAAATATATTATTAATAAAAATTAAATTAATAAATTAAAATTACTTAATAAAAAATTAATTAAAATTTAAAGTCGTCTTTTTAGAATGATTAATAAATTTTAGTGAGCAATACATTAATTATAAGAAATTTGTAAACAAAAGTTAATATATATAAATACAACTAACATTTAATATTAAAACTCATTATTTAGAATTAAATTTAAATAATGGATATGTTAAAACCACTATTCAAATTTTTCTCGAATCCGTGATAAATAATAATTTTACTATCCAAACCTTACATGAATCCGAAGATAAGATATTTTAAATTTATTTAATTAAATCGAGGAATACAAGTAATCGATTATAAAATATCCATTGAAATCTGTTACGAAATGTATTTCTTTTTTTGTCTTTTCTTCTTTTTGGATGAAATTTAATTCTCAAGGAGTAAGGTAGGTAAGTGTCTAAATTTAAGCGTCGGCATCGACACTAAATTTCAACGTAGAGAGCCATTATTTTGGAAACCAACCCTACAACGACCACATTGATTGCTACCCATAAATATTGCTCAGGCCGTACACGTTACTTGATGATTTTTTATCGTGTGGTAATGGCAGGAGGGGAATTAATGTTATACATATAGATATGTTGATCCATTTGTTAATTGATTTTCTTCTTCTTTAAAGACTTGTTTGCTTGTCTATAAAATAAAATATTTATTTATTCATACATTTTCTTTTGGTTATCATTTACTTTTAAACACACATTTACCATTATTATTAGTATGTGTAAATTTGAATACATTATCTCTCGACTAAATTCGAAGTTTCATATTTATCAGTTTATGTTTTTTCTTTTGTACAATTTTATCGTTTTATTGTAATTTTTTTTATACAATTGTTATCAGCTATGAAGGGAGATATAGATTATTCCATCAAAAACTTCATCATGTTTAATAGGGTTTTTCACTTACGAATGCAATTGGCATCCTTTCTTTATAACTTTTTAAGATAAATAATGCTTTGATCGCTTAGTTTTTCAAAATCTTTTGTTTTAATCAATCAACTTTAAAAAAATAAAATTTTGATTATTAATATTTATAAAACTTGTTTGGATTACTCAATTATTGCAAGTAATAATTGTCCGTCTGACATGACATTTTCAATCTTATCTTATCTGCAACGTCTATACAGCTCATCTGACATGATACCAAAATGGACCAAGATCCATTGAAGTGAAAGCCACATTCATTTCAATGGCAAACTGTACAATTGTTACATGGAAAGGGCACCACGTAGCGAAGACAGCACAAAATCTGCCACAGAACCTACCAGCAACCTGTTGTCTACGATCCAGTGTAAAATATGACCTTCAACGTGCACCACTCCAGAACAGGACATTAAATGCCAGCAACGTCTCAACAGTTTAACTTAGCACCACACAACACATATTAGACAAAGCGACAAAAGTTTTTATTTTTATAAATATTAAGTAATCAAAACGATATTTTTAAAAAAATTTAAGTAACCAAATGGGTAATATACTCATGTCTTTATGACTTCTCGTAACTCCTATTACTTAATTTGTAGTTGGTAATTTATTGGAACATTGCTTTCCTCCTTTAAGAATCTTTTCTGGGTTTAAAAGTTGATCATATCCATGTGAAAATTTTAAGTTATTTTTGTTATGGGCAACCTTGTTTTACCAATAAATAGCTGCAAATAGGTATGGGTTTTTGCATGTTTTGAGGATGATTGAGTATTGACACAGGAACAAAGAAAGACCTTTCATTTGGTAAGTCTGAAGGTATATGAATCATCTTTACTAATATGGAAAGAGAGTACTGTATATATATATATATGTGACTCAACCAGAAATCTGTAATTGGATCCCACTTGATCCTGATTCTTTATCAAAATTTTAAAAAAAGTTATCCATATGTTCCACGTAGAGAAAATCAATTTTGCCATTTTAACAAAGGACAACCGGTGGCCCTGCTTCGTCAACTTAATCCGTCAAGTGGTTGAGAAAATAAGTGCACATTATTAGTGACGAAGGATCCAAACTCCATTGAATTCACTATAAATGCCATGCCAAAGTGTTTCCATATTCATCAAAGCTGTAGTACCACTAAAATCCAGCCATGGCTTTTCCTGTCCTTTTATCGTCAAACCCATCATTGTCCCCAGCTTATCCATTCAGACTTCCTTCTTTCCAAAAACATCTCAACTTTCTTTAAATGAGAAGATAAAAAAGCCTCACTACTCCGTCCCTAATAAAGTAGTGTCATGCAAAGCCGCGAATTATGGGAACCAAAACCCTACTCCTAGTTCCAGAAAAACGAATGAGACTACCTATAGCAGCCCACCAACAACGACAAAGATCGTAGATTTCAAACTACCTTCATTTTCCAAGCTACGTTATAGGCGTCCTGCACATTTAGTTGATGCTGACTACGTAGCTGAATTTACCAAGGCCGTGAATCTCATGAAAGATCTTCCTCCTGATGATCCACGTAGTTTCATGCAACAGGCAAATGTTTATCGTGCCTATTGCAACGGAGCTTATGATCAAGTAGGTTTCCCGGATCAAGATCTTCAAATCCATTTCTCATCGCTCTTTTTCCCATTTCATAGGCTGTATCTTTATTTCTATGAAAGGATTTTGGGCAAGTTGATTGGTGACCCAGATTTCGCCATGCCATTTTGGAACTGGGATGCCCCTGCAGGCATGTCTATACCTGCCATATATGTAAACCCTCAATCTCTACTCTACGATGACAAGCGCAATGTTAGCCATCAGCCACCAAAACTGGTTGATCTTGATTACAATGGCACTGATAAAGAGATAACAGACAAAGAGCTAGTACTAAGTAATCTCAAGGTCATGTACAGGCAAATGGTGTCTGGTGCAAAGACCGCTTCTCTTTTCCATGGAAAGGTGTACCGTGCTGGTGATAAACCCATTCCAGGAGCGGGTTCCATCGAGGCTGGTTGTTATACCGCGATTCGCATGTGGGTTGAAGACCAGAAACAAGAATATGAGGAAGACATGGGAAATTTCTATTCCTCAGGCAGAGATGTGATGTTCTACGGTCTTCACGCCAATGTTGACCGAATGTGGTCGGTTTGGGAGAAGACCTTGGGGCAAAATAATTTCAATGACGCAGAACGGCTTAATGCCACGTTTTATTTTTACGATGAGAATGCGAATCTTGTTCGTGCTAAGGTTCGTGATTGCCTTGACAATAAAACTTTGGGATACGATTATGAACCAGTTGAAATGCCATGGCGTCTAACTAAGCCAGTTACTCGAAAGCTTGGCAAGAAAGGAGGAAGGGGTCATGGTCATGCAATGGCAGCCGAAATAAAGAACAAAAACATTATACGCAATGCATTCCCGATAGTTTTAGACAAAACATTGAGCATTGAGATTCCAAGGCCAAGAAAATCGAGGAGTAAACGTGAAAAAGAAGAAGAAGAAGAAGTATTGGTGCTAGAAAGCATTCAGTTAGAGAGGGATGCTTCAGTGAAATTTGATGTGTACATTAACGATGAGGATGACGAGGCACCTAGTGGACCAGAAGATGCAGAGTTTGCAGGGAGCTTTACCAATATTCCTCATAACCATAAGCACGCCAAGAAGTTGGAGACAAGTTTTTCTTTGGCAATATCAGATTTGCTGGAGGATTTGGATGTTGAAGGTGATGATAATATTGTGGTGACTTTGGTGCCTCGAAGAGGGAAGGGTCTTGTTACGGTCGGCAACATCAAGATTAATTATATCCGAGAATGATCAGTTTGCGGCTTCTTTCCTTGCTTCCCTATCTACTTCAGAGAAATGTTTTCCTTTGATCCTTGCGTTCTTCGGATCGATCCAATCGATCAATTATTCCCTTGTTTTATATGTTAATATGTCTCAAGTATACATAATGCCATTAAGTCTACGACCATAGAACCTTATATGGCACGTTCTCAGTAAGTAGACCTGTTTAGATTTTATGTTCGACCTTGTCATCATGCATGTATTTTATGAATGTATTTAAAAAATTTGAGTAGGTTTTTCAATTATTATTTGAACATGTATCTAGATACCACTTTAAATTCTTATTCTCATTAAATAATTAATTAAAATTTATTGAAAATCAAATTTTACCCATTTTATTATTGAAAACAAAATTATTAAATTGAAGTTAAAACATAATTATTAAAATAAAATCAAGATTTAAAATCATAATTAGAACAATTAATGAATTTTAGTAAGTAATACATTAATTGTAAAGAATTTATAAATAAAAATAATATACATAAAACTAAAATTTAATATTAAAAATCATTATTTATAATCAAATTTGAATAATAATTCTTAAAATCACTATAACCTTACTCTTACCCCTTAATGTGTAGTAGTTTTATTCTCCACATCTTATTAGAACTCAATTATAAAATATTTTAATTTTAATTATTTATTCTAATCGAGTAACATAATGTATCTGATTATAAAGTAATCACTGATGTCCCTACAATCAAGATTATAGGATAAGATTTTTGGATGAAATTCAAGTCCCAAGTGCTAAGGTTCGGTAACCGTGTAAATTTAAGTGCCGGCAGCAACAGCAATTCCAATGTAGAGAGCCTTTAATTTGGTCACTAACTATGGAACTTCAACTACCCATGGCTAGGCTGTCGTCACCTATGAATGAAGATAAAATATCTCAATAGATAATTCATCCTTTATTATTTTTTTAGATAAATTACATATTTTGTTACTTAATTTTTTGAGAATTTTTATTTTTTTCACTCCATTCTAAAAAAATATGTTTTAGTTTTTAATATTTATAAAATTATTGATTTTTTCACCTGATCATTATAAATATTAATTAACAATTGTTTGATATGAATTTTCAAATCAATTGACTTTGGTAATGTGATATGTTCGTACCAATTCATTTGTTAGATAACCAAAATCAAACTGAGTCAAACGTTATCATACAATAGTTAATGTTTAATATTTTAATCATTAAAATATTAGTTTTTTATACTATTAATGATTAAAACGTGATTTTTCAGAATTTCCTAATCAAAACATGAATAATTTAGTCATTTCCTTATAACTTTTCTCACACTTCCTATTTGTAATTTGTAATTTCTTAAGATATTGTTTTTCTCCTTTAATTAAGAATCTTTTCCAAGTATAAAAACCGAACATTTCTATCTAAAAATTGTAAGTTTTTTTTTTTTTTTGTTGCGGCCAATCCCATATTACCAATAAATTGCAGAAAACTGATCTGGGTTTTTGCATATTTAGAAGATGATTGAGTATTGAAAGAGGAAAAACAAAACACCCTTCTTTTTCAGTGCAGAAATAAGGGAAGCTGAGTAGCTGACTCACATACTTACGAAGATAAAATTGCCATGACAGGACAGAAAAAAATTAAGTAAAATAAAAGGTTTGATCATTTTCCTTAGGTGTAATTTGATTATAAATTATGGACTAATCACATCCAAACACGTTTATGATTGGAAATTTGGAATCCAACTAAAATGATTGGAGCCCAACTCATTTTTTCACCATTAGGAATAATAAATGAACATGCATGATCGACGTGCCCTTTTCTCCTCCTTTAATTTCTTTGATGAGTGTGAAAGGAACATTTCATTTGCTTTGAATCGAGCTGTTCAGGACAAAACTTTTTCTGGACAATAGCTGATCATTCATGTTCTCTTTTCCATTATTATCTTGTTAATTATTCATCGAAACAATTGATTATGAGATCTAGTACTATTGGTTAATGGCATTTAGTTCAACATTTCAACCAAGCAAGCTTTGGTTCTCAAAGAAAACAATAAGGTAATCAAATCAATAGTCAGTTTTCCATTTCAAATCTTTACCATGATTGTTTTTGTTGACGTCCCTAAACTTGTGGGGTCCAAATATCATGTAATGACTTAAATGACTGAGCAGGCCACTCACCTACCCCTCCCATTTCGATAAGGAAGTATATATATATATATAACACTGAGCCCTGCAACAGGGTTTTGCCCGAATCCAAATCAATTATCAAAGACCTTTTTTTTTATACGTGGTCTTTCCGTGTGCCACGTGATCAACTGGTACCCCATTTTCACGTTTGAGAGTGGAGACACATCACGGGCTCTACGTTCAATGAATCAATCAGTACTCTTTCAATTTCATTTCCAAGAAAATAATGCTTGATAGTAAAAATAATATTAATTAAATTAATTATTGATATTAAGCACATTAGGATTTTTTACTGTTTAATATATTAGTTTTTTAAATGGTGAGATTTTAATTGTTTTATCCAGACAAGAAAGGGATATAGTCTTAAGCCATAATCCGACCTGTATAAGATTTATGATTTTTTACGCAAGCTTACACTTTAAGTCCAAATTTAATAAGGCAAACACAATTTATTAGATTAAATTATGGAATATATAAACTTAGTTCATTTATTTAATTAAAAAATAAAGTATAATGTTTAAAAAAAATTCGAATTATTCAAAAAATTTTAAATAAAATTTTATTTTTTTATTTAATTTAATAAAATTATTTTTATACTTTTATTTTAAATTAAATAAAATTTTATAATTAATAATTGACTGAATCTCATTAATGAAAATATCAATTGTTATTTTATATCCATTTTCTGTTGATGTGATATTAATATGAAGAGTTAAAAATATTATATAATCATATTATTTTATCAAATTATCGTATCATATCATCATATATTATGACATTTCAACGTATCACGTTAATTATTATCACTTTAATATCATGTCGTATAAAAGAATAAGTGATATTTTAATTAATTTAATTATAATTATAAAAATTTATTTAATTTAAAATAAAAATATCAAAATTTTATTTAACGTAATGAATATATAAAAATTTTAATTAAAATTTTTTAAAAGCAATAATAAAAAAATTCAATCGTGCAGGTAAGTTGGTCCAGATTTCTTTAAGAGCACAGCATGTGAAATGGCTGGAAAAGATATCAGTTTTTCTATTGTTAAAAGATAACATCTACGACAAAGACGAATCTCAATAATAATTTCTTTTGGCATTTTAGAAAGGGTAAATAATCTTTTACTGGCGGCTCTGATTTTGTCAAATTTAATCAATCAAGTGGGTAAGAAAATAAATGCACGTTAACAATGACCAAACCGCATTGAATTCTCTATAAAGTCCATGGGAAAGTGCCTTTACCTTCATCGAGACTGTAGTAACACCCAAATCTAGCCATGGCTTCTCCTGTTCTCCCCTTATCAACCCAAACCATTATCTCCAACTCCTCCATTCAAACTTCCTTCTTTCCGAAAACATCTCAATTTTCCTTGAATAAGAAGATCACAAAGCCTGACTGCTCTAACCCAAACAGAGTAGTGTCCTGCAAAGCCACCAACGATGGGAACAAAGGAGACTCTTCTCCCAACAGGTTTGATAGAAGGGATCTCCTAATTGGGTTAGGAGGTCTCTACGGTGCAACCAACCTTTCCAATGATCCGTTTGCATTAGCAGCTCCTACTGCCGCTCCTGATCTAACCCTTGGCGGTGATGCAATAATTTCTGATAAAAAGAAGGAGACTAAATATCGAAAGTTTGCCAAGAAAGGGGGAAGTGGTCATGGTCATGCTATGGCAGCCGAGACAAAGAAGAAAAACGTTATACGCAGTGTCTTCCCGATAGTTTTAGACAAAATAGTGACCGTTGAGATTCCAAGGCCTAAGAAATCAAGGACCAAGCTTGAAAAAGATGAAGAAGAAGAAGTATTGGTGCTAGAAAGCATTCAATTACGCACAGATACTCCGGTGAAATTTGATGTTTACATTAACGATGAGGATGATGAGGCACCTAGTGGACCAGAAAATTCAGAGTTTGCAGGGAGCTTTACCAATATTCCTCATAACCATAAGCACGCCAAGAAGTTGGAGACAAGTTATTCTTTGGCAATTTCAGATTTGTTGGAGGATTTGGATGTTGAAGGTGATGATAACATTGTGGTGACTTTAGTGCCTAGAGAAGGGAAGGGTCTTGTTTCGGTCGGCAACATCAAGATTGACTATATCCGAGAATGATCGGTTCGTTCCTTCTCTATCTACTTTAGGGAAATGTTTTCCTTGATCCTTAGTGCTTCTTGAGATCGATCCAATCGGTCACCTGTTCCCTTGTTTTGTTTTTGTGAAAGGATTCTGGGCAAGTTGATTGGTGACCCAGACTTCGCCATGCCATTTTGGAATTGGGATGCCCTTACGGGCATGCCTATACCTGCCATCTATGTAAACCCTTAGTCTCCACTCTACAGTGACAAGCGTATGCTAGCCATCAGCCACCAAAGGTTGCTAATCTTGATTACAATGTCCCTATAATAAAGAGATTACAGATAAAGAGCAAGAAATAGTTAATCTCAAGGCCATGTACAGACAGAGTGATCGTATTCAGGAATGATCAGTTTGTTGCTTATTTCCTTGCTTCCGTATCTACTTTAGGGCATGTTTTCCTTTGATCCTTGTGTTCTTCAGATCGATCTAATCGATCACTTGTTCCCTTGTTTCATATATCAATATGTTTCCAAGTATAAATAATGCCATTAAGTCTACGACCATAGAACCTTGTATGGCATCTTCTCAATAAGGAGACTTGTTTAGATTTTATGTTTGGCCTTGTCATCCATGTATTTTGTTTCAATTATTATTTGAATCCGTACTTACACACCACTTGTTGCATTCTTATCCTTAATAAATAACTAATTAAAATTTATTGAAAATCAATTTTTATACATTTTATTGATGAAAACTAAATTAATAAATTAAAGTTAAAACTTAGAAAAGTAAATCAAAATTAGAACAATTAATGAATTTTAATAAGTAATACATTAATTGTAAAGAATCTATAAATAAAAAATATATATAAAACTAAAATTTAATATTAAAAATCATTAGTTATAATCGAATTCGAATAGTTGTTTTTAATATCACTATCTCAACCTTACTCGCACTCTTTGGCAAATAATAATTTTATTATTTAATTTTTATCTGAACAATATTATAAAATATTTTAATTTTAATTATTTAATCTAATCAAGTAATATAATGTATCCGATTATAAAGTAATCATTGACGTAAGAAGGCAAGAAAGAGATTGTTGGAATTTTAAGTTGTGATCAAAGGATATCATCCTAATATTTATATATTAGGTGCGTGAAACATAGAATTCTATATAGATCCGTCATGGTTATTACAAGTACAAAGTGTACTACAAAATGTACTTCGCATATAGTTTTCTCACAAAAAGAAAGAGCTGTACTGCACAAAAGGGTTTATATAAGAAATGCCTCAAACTAATTGAGCCTATATCATTTTGAAGCTTGTCAACTTTTCACTCCATCTCAAGAAATTATGGAGCACGTTTTCTGTCCATAGATAGGCCCAGAATGGGCTAGGCTTTCAAGTCTGGTTGGGGAGTTTGGTCTATGGGCTCAAAATTGGGTCCAAGGTCTGGAGCTGGTGGTCCAAGCCTAAAGGCCCTAGTTTTCATCAGGTGAGTTTCTGCTTGTGCAATTGTATGCTGGCTAACCCTTTGAATACTTTTTGATCTAAGATAGCGTTTAGTATAAAGAAAGTGAAAATATATTTTTTATAACGTGTTTAATTAAATTATATTATAATATTTATTTTATAATAAATTACTATAATGTAAGATTGTAACATAATCACGTTATAGTTAAAGGATCTAATGTGATCGTAGTTCAAAATTAACGCAATCACATTACATTATACTTTATAATATTATTAAAAATATTTTTACTCTTCAACTTTATTACATTGTTAAAAATATTTTATAATGTTATAATTAAAATAAAATATATAATATAGAAATTAGAAATTAAAATAAATTAAAATATAAGANAATTAAAAAATTGAAAAAAAAAAAAATAATAAAATCAATAATAAAAAATAAAAAATAAAATATATGACATTAAAAATATATTTAAGAGATGATATGATATAAAAATTAATAATAAAAAATATAAATATATTAAACTTATATTTTAATAATTAGAGATAATTTTAAAAATTGATATTATATTTTTAATAAAATATTTATAAATCAAATGTTATAATATTATTTTTTTTACAATTATATTACTTGTATTATAAAATACCCAACATAACCTAAATAGTAAATTTACATGCACAAAGTACTCAAGTCTTTTTGTTTGCTTTTTGGATGAAATTCAAAGCCTCAAGGGCTAAGGTTCGGTAAGTGTGTAAATTTAATTGTCGGCAGCTACAGCAATTTCAATGTATAGAGCCTTTATTTTGGCAACTGGCTATGGAACTTCAACGACCCCATTGATTGCTACCCATTACTATTGCTCCGGCTGTAGTCACCTATGAATGGAGATAACATATTTCAATGGATAATTCACGCTTTATTATTTTTTAAAGATAAACTACATATTTTGTTACTTAAGTTTTCGAACATTTTTATTTTTATCACTTAATTTTATAAAATTACGTTTTAGTTACTAATATTTATAAAATTATTGATTTTTATCACTCAACTGCTATAAACTTTTTTTTGGTCAATAGGAATGCAAGGCAATAATTGAAACATAGATTTACAGAATCTCTCTGCTGCAGCCTCAACCACCCCAATCAAGTACAATTTTAAAGAAAATGAGTCTCAACACTGTCGAAACCATCATAAAAATAATTTTTATTCCCAAAACCATATCACTTTTTCGCATCAACTATTTGATCATATGATATGATCATACCAACTCATCTATCATGGAATCAAAATCAACTGAAAAAAAAAAGTTATCAGAGAATCGTTAGTTTTTAGTATGTTAATGATTAAAATATTAATTTTTACATACTATTAATGATTAAAACGTGAGTTTTCAAACTTTAATGATCAAAACATGAATAATTTAATCATTTTCTTATAATCTCTCATAATTTTTATTTGTTAATTTGTATTTTGTAATTTCTCAATACATTGTTAATTTAAGTTAATTTTAAGTTAAAAGCCAATCATTTTATATGTGACAATTTTAAGTTTATTTGTTTTTTGTGACGGGCAATCCTGTTTTACCAATAAATTGTGGAAAAATGATATGAGTTCTTGCCTTTTTAGAGGGATGATTGAGTATTGAGAGAGAAAAAAAGCAACACCGTTCTTTTTCAGTGCTGAAAAAAGGGCAGCTGACTCACAGACTGTCAAAGTTAAAGCTGCCATGACATGACAGGAAAAAAGTAAAAAAATAAGTAAAATAGTGAGTTTGATCCTTTTCCTTAGGTGTAATTTGATTATAAATTATGGACCGATCACATTCAAATACGTTTATGATTGGAATTTTGAATTTAACTAAAATGATTGGAGTCCGACTCATTTTTGCACCACTAGGCATAATAAAAGAACATGCATGATCAACGTGGGAGGAAAGTGTTTCCCCTTTTTCTCCTCCTTTGATTACTTTGATGAATGTGAAAGGAACATTTCATTTGCTTTGAATCGAGCTGTTCAGGACAAAACTTTTTCTGGACAGTAGCTGATCATTCATGTTCTCTCTTCCATTATTTTCTTGTGAATTATTCATGGAAATTGATTTTGAGATCTGGTACTATTGGTAAATGGCATTTACCTCTACATTTCAATCAAGCAAGTTTGGTTCTCAAAGAAAACAATAAGGTAATCTAGCTTTGGGTTGAGTTACATTGATTACATTCATCCCCACTGGAAACCTAGTTCTCTATATGGTGTGGACTAATGAAGGGCCAGTGGGCAAATCACTCTTCATTGATTGGCATAAGACGCGGGGAACCAAATCTGAGGGAGGATTCAAAGTCTCTAATAATAGCATGCAGAGGGTCCAGCTCTGAGTTGTCGTGTCGTTTTCTCCTTATAAATTCCTACCTAACTCGGTAGCAAAAAAAATTTTAATTAGCTACATGTGCTTGTCTAGTATAGTAGTAGAGGAATCTAATCCATTTCGATGTTGACAAAAAGACAAGCGATTGCACAAATTTTGTATTGATCTTCTCCATCTGCAGCTCCATCCAGAGATCTGCCACACCCATGCCGGAAGAGACATTAATGGCGAAGAAGATAAAATTAATTAAGCAGAAGATGCAGACAACCAGCCCACCCCAGTTGGATTTAAAACAGGTAGTGGCATTTTTATTATTAATGTGACCTGTCCAACCACATGGCAGACTTATTAAAATATAATATTTTCGATATTAAAACTTATTAAAATATATGTTTTTTGGAGAATCACATGGTAGATTTTAAAGTAAGATAATACTTCCAATAGAGGAATATATTTTATGTATATCTATATCAAGAAAGCTTCACCATATCGATTTTCTAAGGATTTAATCTTTGAAAAATCTATTAGCATGAACCGACAGTGGTATCATATTATTTTGAAAATCTGCACCCACACGTTTTTATATATATAGAATAAAGGCACATGGTTTGTTCCAGAAATCAATAAGATCGATCCGTTTGAAATGTAGGAAAAAGTTTTCCCGAGAAAGTTTTTCAATATTTATTCATATTTAAAAAGAAAAAAAATGTAAAAATGAATATAAAAAAATTTTTGAGTTAGAAAAATTGTCTTGCATTTTTTTTAAAAATAAGATAATTTCTCAAAAACAAAACCTTCACCTTTCCCTTCTGTTCTTCCTCAATCTTCAAGTAAAATAGTTTCCACAGAAAATCTTTTTTTTTGGTAAGTTAATTTCTGAGTTAGAAACGAAACCGAAGAAGAGAAACAACATTGAAACTCTAGGAGTATGCATGTGAAAAATTAGTTAGGCTTTATTGTCAAAATAGGCAGCCGAAATTAGCACCATTATTTGTACTTTTATACATCCTAAAGCTTATAGATGATCATTATGTAAATACATAATGAAGTTAATACGAGTGTACTTCGTATCTAACTAAATAATTAAATGCAGCAAAGTAAGGTAGTTATAAAGTAAATTCGACCGAAAAAAGAAGGACTAAATAGTAAATTTTTCATTTAAAAAATAAATGGTACATATTTGGTTTGAGTCTCACCATGGTCATTAATATTTAACTAAATAATAAGTTTTTCATTCTAAATTTAATAGAAATGTAATGCAACAACAATTAAACGTAGCGAATTAAGGTATTTACACAGTAAATTCGACCAATAAAAAATCAAATAAATAGTAAGTTTTACATTTCAAATCTTTACCATGATTTGTTTACGGTGACGTCCCCGCACCTGTGGGGTCGAAATATCATGTTATGACCAAAATAACTGAGCTGGCAACTCACCTACCCCTCCCATTTCGAGAAGGAAATAAATAAACAAATATATAAAGTAACTAGTTTTGAACATTTAATAAAAGATAAGGCAAGTCGTGGGCGATCTCGGGTTTCCACACCCGCCCCAACGGGCGCTTTCGATTATCGGATTAGCAGAACCCCAACTCCCACCATTTATTAGTATTTTTTTGGAAAAAAGCACGTTTTCTGTTGGCTCAGTTTTGTTCAAGAATAGACAACCTTGGAACAGGGTTTTGCCCAAATCTGTATCAATTATCAAAGACTTTTTTTTTCCGTGGTTTGTCAGTGTGCCATGTGATCAAATGGTACCCATTTTTGACGTTTGAGAGTGGAGACATATCTCGGGCTCTACGTTCAAAGAATCATATCCACTACTCTTTTAATTTCATTTTCAAGAAAATAATAATAGTACTTTCTGCTAAATTTTATGTCCTATAGAATCCAATGCATGAATATGTTTTGAGAATAAAAATATTCCTGATCAGATTAATTGTTAATATTTAGTACTTTAAGATTTTTTTTGTTTAATCTAACAAGCGAGAGACTTAATCTTAAGTCATAATCTTATTGTTATAAGATTTATAATTTTTTACACAAGCTTACACTCTTAAGTCCACGTTTAATAAGTCTAACACAATCTATTAAATTAAATTATGGATTATATAAACTTAGCTCCTTTTTTTTATATAAAAAACATAATACTCAAAAAAATTCTTTAACTGTTTAAGAAAATTCAGATAAACTTTTTATGATTAATGATTGATTTATTATCATTAATCAAAATGTCCATTATTATTTTATGTTCATATGGTGTTAACGTAATATTGATGTGAAGAGTAAAAAAATGTTATATCATCATGTCATTATACCACATTAATATGTCATGTCTTCATATATTAATGAAATATTTAAATAAGCATTGAAATTGGCTTAGGATGTTAGTGTCGGTCATTGCCATGTGGTATATATAAAATGACAATGATATTTTGATTAAGTCAAGTATTAATTATAAAAATTTATTTGACTTAAAATAAAAATATAATGATTTATTTTTTACTCAAAATAAAAAATACAAGTATTTGATTGAATATAAAAAAAATATAAAATTTTTTAAAATTTTTTTGAATAATTTAAAATTTTTTAAATATTATATCAAAAAATAAAATAAAATAAATAACATAAGCCCACACTTTATCATTTGAAAAAAATAAAATTATTAATATTACCTTTCCGTACTTAGTGGCAAAATTTTATGATATTTTATGATGAATTTCATCGCCAAACGTATAGATCCATTCACAAAAAGTTTGCACTCTATTATAATCAATTGTTATGTAATATGATTTAGTAATTATCACGTATAATAGTGAACGTTTTGAAATTAAAACAATAATAAAAAAAATTCAATAGTGCATGTTTTAAGTTGGTCCAGATTCCTTTAAGAGGGTAGCATGTGAAATTGCTGGAAAACATTCAGTTTTTCTATTATTAAAATATAACTTCTTCGATAGTGACGAAACTCAATAATAATTTCTTTTTTGTCAACTTTTGCCAACAGATTACTTTAACTTTTGATAACAATTAATTTCGTATAGTGTGAAGATCAGCCATGTGATTTAAGTCTTCTTTACTAGTGTACAAAAAAACTACTGTAAAGAATGCTGTCCAAATGTTCCACGAGGAGAAAATATCTTACGGCATTTTAGAAAGGACAAAGAATCTTTCACCGGTGGCTTTTTTATTGTCAAATTTAATCAATCAAATGGCTAAGAAAATAAATGCATGATAATAATGGCGAAGGATCCAAACCCCATTGAATTCCCTATAAATTCCATGCAAAAGTGTTGTCGATCTCATCAAAACTGTAGTACCATCAAATTCTAGCTATGGCTTCTCCTGTCCTGCCGTCATCAACCCCAACCACTATTTCCAGCTCCCCCATTCAAACTTCCTTCTTTCCAAAAACATCTCAACTTTTCTTGAATAAGAAGATCAAAAAGCCAGACTACTCCGGCCCAAGTAAAGTAGTGTCATGCAAAGCCACGAACAATGGGAGCAAAGGAGACTCTTCTCTCAACAGGTTTGATAGAAGGGATCTCCTGATTGGGCTAGGAGGTCTCTACGGGGCAACCAACCTTTCCAATGACCCATTTGCATTAGCAGCACCTATTGCCGCTCCTGATTTGACCCTTTGCGGTGATGCAACAATATCAGACACAACAAAAGAGACAGTCTATTGCTGCCCACCAGAAACGACAAAGGTCATAGATTTCAAACCACCTACATATTCCAAGATACGCTATAGGTCTGCTGCACATTTAGTTGATCCTGACTACTTGGCTAAATTTACCAAGGCCATGGAGCTCATGAGAGCTCTTCCTGATGATGATCCACGTAGTTTCAAGCAACAAGCAAATATTCATTGTGCCTATTGTAACGGGGCTTATGATCAAGTAGGGTTTGATCAAGATATTCAAGTTCATTTCTCGTGGCTCTTTTTCCCATTCCATAGGTTGTATCTTTATTTCTATGAAAGGATTTTGGGCAAGCTGATTGGTGACCCGGATTTCGCCATGCCATTTTGGAACTGGGATGCCCCTGCAGGCATGCCCATACCTGCCATATATGTAAACCCTAACTCTCCACTCTACGATGACAAGCGCAATGTTAACCATCAGCCACCAAAGGTCGCTGATCTTGATTACAATGGCACTGATAAAGATATAACAGACACAGCAATGGTACAAAGTAATCTCAAGGTCATGTACAAGCAGATGGTGTCTGGTTCAAAGACGGCTTCTCTTTTCCATGGAAAGGTGTACCGTGCTGGCGATAAACCCAGTCCAGGAGGGGGTGTTGTCGAGCTCGGTTCTCATACCGCGATTCACAGGTGGTGTGGAGACCCGAGACAAACATATTCGGAAGACATGGGAAATTTCTATTCCGCAGGCAGAGACCCACTGTTTTATGCTCACCACTCCAATGTTGACCGAATGTGGTCGATTTGGAAGGGGTTACCAGGAAAGAAGCGAAATGATTTCACTGACACAGATTGGCTTGATGCCTCGTTTGTTTTTTACGATGAGAATGCGAATCTTGTTCGTGCCAGGGTTCGTGATTGCCTTGACACTAGAACTTTGGGGTACGATTATCAAGGAGTTGATGTTCCATGGCTTAAAACTAAGCCAGTTCCTCGTAAGTTTTCCAAGAAAGGGGGAAAGGGTCATGGTCAGGCAGTGGCAGCCGAGACAAAGAACAAAAACGTTATACGTAATGCGTTCCCGATAGTTTTAGACAAAATAGTGAGCATTGAGATTCCAAGGCCAAAGAAATCAAGGACTAAGCTTGAAAAAGAAGAAGAAGAAGAAGTATTGGTGCTGGAAAGCATTCAGTTAGACACATCTACTCCGGTGAAATTTGATATTTACATTAATGATGAGGATGATGAGGCACCTAGTGGACCAGAAGATTCAGAGTTTGCAGGGAGCTTTACCAATGTGCCCCATAACCATAGCCATTCGAAGAAGTTGGAGACAAGTTTTTCTTTGGCAATATCAGAGGTGTTGGAGGATTTGGATGTTGAAGGTGATGATAACATTGTCGTGACTTTGGTGCCTAGAGAAGGGAAGGGTCTTGTTTCGGTTGGCAACATCAAGATTGACTATATCCGAGAATGATCGGTTCATTGCTCTTTCGTTGCTTCCCTATCTACTATAGGGATATGTTTTCCTTGATCCTTAGTGCTTCTTGAGATCGATCCAATCGTCTCTTGTTCCCTTCTTTTCTATATCAATGTGTGTCGAAGTATAAATAAGGCCATTAAGTCTATGACCATAGAACCTTATATGGCATGTTCTGAGTAAGGAGACCTATCTAAGATTTTATGTTCGGGTCTTTTCATGCATGTATTATGTGAATGAGTTTGGATAAATGCACGAGGTGGTTCCTTTTCATGTTCAACAATAAATAAGAAACTCGTAACTTATTATTCAATATACTTGTTTATATATATGTTTTCGATTGAAAATTTAAACTTTACTTTTTAAATAAAAAATTATGCATCACTCAATAAATTAAATACTCAAATGTTGATCTATTACTATTTTTTATTATATAAATTAAGAAAAAAAAATAATATCAGTGCAATAAAGCAAGAATGATTACAAGGGTAAACTCGATAAGTTTACCCTACATTATCTATTAGAGCAATTTTAAAATTTTTATTTTATATTTTATTTTTTTTCCATCTGAATTAGCCCTACACGCATTATTAGTTTTATGCTAACGTTTCCCATATTAATCAAATTAAAAGTTGTTTTGGTCAAAGTCTTAGTATTTAAAAAAAGGGGGGAAAATTAGGCATTTGTTCTTCATGGGAAGTTTATGGTTTTGTTTGTTCTTGACCATCATTTTCATGGAGAAGGATAGTCTCGTCTCTCTTGTCGTGACACGGCCTCACACGGTACTTTAGCTCTCTTTCGTTTTCGCTGACAACCATCTGGCACGGTACTTGACTGTAGGAGTTAGGTTAAATGCTATCAGGGGAATGGGAAAAAACCAACAAGTCTTGCCAAAACATATACAGTGACTGCTGCAATCACCACAAAATGTCATTTCACAGAATGAAAATTTCAAAGCCTACAAAAACTTGTCATTTCCTTGTGAGCTCACTTTTCTGAGGAGAACACTTGGGCCTTGATGTGTCAATTGGGAGGGGGGTTGTTGGTATTCTTTTTCCTGCAATTGTGTTTGTCTCTCTGTCACCCATTACTGAACAAGGACAGAGATATTTAATGAACTATTTAATATTCTTTTTCCTGCAATTGTGTTTGTCTCTCTGTCACCCATTACTGAACAAGGACAGAGATATTTAATGAACTGTTTAATATTTATACAACATACATATACCAATTAATCTATCAGAATTTGTTCGGTAATGGAGAATCATTTTCATTTTATAGTACATAAGAGTGGGCAAAAAGCCCCCACTAGCAATATCTTGGCACACCATATTGAAGCAAAAGCCAACAGATTGAGAAGGTTTGAATTATTTTTCGTTCATTCATTGATGAGTTAATTATTTTTTCGGTTAAGCACTATTTTAAGGGAATAAAGCCTGACTTTTGCTCTTTCTAGGAGATTGGATAAGACCCTAGTTATTAGGATCCGCCTCCCTAAAATGGTGGGTGAACCAACCCCGTCGAGCCCTATTTAATGCTATAGAGTAGTGGTATCCATTCTTTCAACTAAAGGTCTATATATATATAAATTGCTAAAGGTTTGGTGCTTGGTGAAAAGATTCTTGTGTTCAGGCTTTGGGAAGAAAAGAGAAAAAGAAAAAGGTAGAAGAGGGTAAAAAGTTGATGTCCTACAAATATATAAAGATAAGTAAGTACTTCCTATGGTTATTTTATTAGAGACAAAAAATTGGATCCACCAAAAGTAAAGAAACCGACAAAAAACAAATCAACATACGATGTTTTTGTAGGGAGGGGGGGGGGCCTTGGGGATAGTTGTCCTTTGCCAAGGTAACCCATCATGAAGGGCTTTATGGCCTTATGGAAATAGGGTAACGGGTCCAATGTGGACGCAAAGGTTATGGTCCCAGCAGATGGCTTGATGGACAAAATATCGGGCTCCTTGATAGAGCCCAATATTAAGTTATAAATTTGGTTTTTACTAAGATTTCCGTTGGTAAATTGAAAATTAATTTATCATGAAAAATATTTTATTAAGAAATATAATATTTTCTGTTGTTCCACTAAACTAAGAAAAATATTTTCTGTTAATTGAACCTTTAACGTGTTGAAAATATTTTCTAACACCATTTATATCTTCAAGCATTTTCTACCATGATATCATTAAAATATCAATAGACAATATATTGAGAAGGAAGGGTCGAAGGGAGGTCATTAAAGGGATGGTAGAGTAGAAGGTTTGTTTTTGAGAAATTGTCTTACGTTTTTAAAGGATATAAGACAATCTTCCCGAGTTAACCAGTTTGATTCTGTGTTCTTAAATATTTTTTACATTTTTCTATTTAAAAACATGGGAAAATGCTAAAGAGATTTTTTGAAAAAGTATTTTCATGCTTTCTAAATGAAGTCTATTCTAATTTTCTCTATTTACATTTTTTTCAACAACAAAATGGAGTATATTTGGATATAAGCTTAGCAATGCGAACTTGTGACTCTTATAAGCTCCGCAATGCAAATCACCAGGCTTCCTGAACTTGTTACAATGGGGCATTGAATATGTATTTGATTCGAACAAAAAATTGTGCAAGATTGAAACAATGTACTAGGGAAATGGTAGGGAATTAGAGAAAGCATTTGGTTTAATTGAAAACATTTCTTCATGTACCATGTTCACAGATGGTGTGGGAGATGATAAACATTGATGGCTTTCTCTTATCAGCATGCCAACCTAGACAGGATGTATTGAGTTTACACTTGAAGAGTTGAAAAGTTGAATAAGTGGCTTACCAGAACAAGAGCAATCAAGTTCAAGGAGATAGTCACAGGAAGAAGACTCCAATGCACCATTTCAATAATAATGGGATAGAAAGAAACAAGAGAGAGCCTATACGTAATGTTTCAATAAAAGAAGAAGGAATCAGATAAAGGAGATAAAAGCTACATTGTTTTATGTACAGTTTTATTTCAAAAATTAGTTAGTATATTGATTAGTTAGTTATGCTTTAATAGCTTGCTTTTCCTTTCAGCTTAATGTTGAACCTTTGTATATAAACCTCTTAAAGTTTTTCCCTATCTGGTAATGAGAATATCCCTATTTTCTCATCATCCTACGCCACTTTCTCATTTTTTTTGACATGGTATCAAAGCAGGGAACAAACCTTTGTAAACAGTGCCCTTCAGCCAGTGATTGGAAGAGTTTTACAGTTGGAATTTCTTGTCATCTCCTCATCATCATTTCAATAAGTATTCTGATAATTGTATTCTTACTTAAAGATCTCATTACCTTTCATCCTAATCCGTTGATTCAAAATTCACTATGTCTGAATCTGGATCAAGTGAGTCAAGGTCTCAGACGATAGCTCAAACACAAACAAAACCTTCACATATCTCACAAATAAGGGACCCTCAGTCACCTTATTTCCTTCACCACACTGATAATCCAAGTTCAGTAGTGGTTAACCCTAAGTTGACCACTAACAACTATGTGGCTTGGAGCAGATCATTCTTGTTAGCCTTTTCCATTAGAAACAAAGTAAGCTTCATTAACGGAACCATAGCCAAACCAGATATATTAGATCCTTTGTTCTCTCCCTAGACCTGTTGCAATAACCTAATAGTCGCTTGGCTGCTGGATTCAATTTCACCATTTATAGCCTCAACTATTTTCTATATGGACACTGTATCAGAAATCTGGGCTACATTGAAATAGAACTTTACATAGCCAGATGATACTAGGATATGCAACCTATAGTACACTCTTGGGAATATAAGACAAGGCACTCAATCAGTTGTCACATATTTTATTGAGTTGAAGGGAGTTTGAGAAGAGTTAAAAAACTATAGACCTCTACCACATTGTAAGTGTTGAAATTGCAATTCAAACTGCTTCAAGAAATACTCTGAACAGCATAAAAAGGACATGGTTTTCAAATTTTTGAATGGCTTGAATGTATCATTTTTTATTGTGAGATATTAGATAATTCTTATTGATCCTATTCCAATTCTTGATAAAGTGTATAGCCTGGTCTTGAGGGAAGAAGCACAAACTAGTATGCTTTTTCAAACACAACCAACACTTGAGACAGTTGTAATGTTTACTACAGCAGAAGGAAAGAAGAAAGTAAGAAAGGACATAATTTGCAATCATAGTGGAAAGAAGGGACATGTAAAAGAAAAATGTTATAGGCTGATTGGATTCTTAGAGGATTTCAAATTTACTAAAGGGAAGAACAACTTTAGAAAAGGGAAAACAACTGTGAACAATGTTTCTACATTGGTTAACTCATCAGTTGAAGAGAATCAACTTGACAATGAAGAAAAATCTGGAAGGAATACATCCATGTCTTAGATGTTTATCATCAAGCAGCAAGTTAGTGGACTTATGGAGCTCTTGAGTGAGAATGGTTTAACAAATTCTGATGGTAAGAACAATTCATCAAACACCTTGCAGACTAATCCTTCTCTGATTAATTCAGCCTTTGCAGGTATAATTTCAAGCCATTCATGCTTTAATACAGTTAATAACATGCCTTTCAATTTTAGAAATGTTGATGCTCACATGATAAAATCAAATTCATGGATTATGGACTCAAGAGCATCAGATCATATTACTTATTCCCTAGATAACTTTATTTCAGCTAGACCTGTCAATGATAGCTTTGTTCAACTTCCTAATAGCAAAAAAGCTATTGTCACACATGTAGGAGTTGTCAAATTGACATCACTGTTAACTCTACATAATGTCCTTTGTGTTCCAAGTTTTAGATTTAGTTTGATCTCAATAGGACAGCTCACTAAAACAAAAAATACCTGTGTTTTCTTCACTGACAAGTATTGTATTATTCAGGACACTCCTTCATGGATAGTGACTGGTTAGGGCCTCTTCAAGGTTGTATGCCATGGAACCTAAGAAAGATGAACAAGAGTTGTTAGATTATTGCTTTAATAAACTTGTCAAGTTACCTTTCACTTCGTCAGTCAATGCTTGTAATACAAGACATAAAGTTTTTGATATATGGTACTTCGAACTTGGTCATGCTCCCTATGAAAGAATAAATGTAATACATCAACAATGTGCAGATGTTAAATGTTCAAGTGAATTACTTTGTGAAATTTGTTCTTTGGCTAAGCAAAAAAAGCTACCCTTTCCAATACATTTTCAAAACATAAAAATTCCCTTTGAATTGATGCATGTTGACATTTGGGGACCTTATGAAAATCCAACCTTGTCTGGTCAACGTTATTTTGTAACTATTGTTCATGACTATACAAGATTTTCCTAGATCTTCTCAATGAAAACTAAGTCAAAAACTTCTATAATTATTCCTTCTTTTAATGCTTTTGTTCAAAAACAATTTAATCTTGCTATTAAATGTCTGAGAATAGATAATACCAAAGAATTAAGACTACTTAATTTCTTTGCAATTACTGGTATAGTTCATCAGTTGTCATGTGTTGAAGCTCATCAACAAAATGGAATTGTTGAGAGAAAGTATCAACACATTTTGGTAGTTGTAAGAGGCCTAATGCATCAGTCAAATGCACCTATACATTTTTTGGGAGATGTTGTCCTAACAGCAGTGCACATCATTAATAGGGTACCAAGTAAGATTCTCCACAATAAGTCACCATATGAACTTTTACATCACAGAAAGCCATCATATGATCATTTGAGAGTATTTGGATATTTATGTTTTATGTCCAAACTAACACAAAATAGAAAGAAACTAGATAAAATGGTTGTTAAATGCATTTTCCTAGGTTATCCAAACAATATGAAGGGTTATAAGGTTTATGATCTCAATGCTAACAAAGTCTTGATATCAAGAAATGTGATTTTTCATGAGCAAGCATTTCCATTTCACATTAAAAAACATGATCAGCAATCATCAACATTTCATCAAACATTTACTGTGCATGACATATATCTTGATCATTTCGATCATAACATTGCAGTTGACCTACCCTAAAACCATAACCAAGTTGAATTGGACCAACTTGAACCTATGTCACCTGAATTAAATCATACCAATCCAAATACCAATGATATCTCACCTAATTCACCACCAATTAGCAGTCTAGCTACTGCAGATAGTACCAGTCAACTTGAGGATATACTTGAACCAGTCAATAATGAAAACATTTCTTACCTGCAAGAAAAAATTCAAGAATCAGACATACACCAAAGTACTTAGAAGCCTATTATACAGACTTACCATCATCAACCAACAATGTCACTTCACATCCAATTACCAAATACTTGTCAGCACAAAAACTTTCTCCTTCACATAAATCATTTACCACCTCACTATCATATGTACAAGAACCTACTTCCTATCATCAGGCTGTGAATCATTCTCATTGGAGAAAGGCCATGGCTATTGAATTGCAAGCTTTAGAGGATAATGATACATGGATTGTTGTACCTCTACCTTCAAACTGTCATACAATTGGCTGCAGGTGGGTATACAAGGTTAAATTGAATGCAAATGGTGATGTAGAAAGATTCAAAGCACGTCTAGTTACTAAAGGATATAATCAGGTAGTAAGGTTTGACTATCAAGAAACATTCAGCCCTGTAGCAAAACAATCAATAGTGAAAGTCTTCTTTGCACTTGCAGCAGCATGTAATTGGCATTTATCTCAATTGGATATAAATAATGCCTTTCTAAATGGAGACCTAAAAAAAGAAGTATATATGGATTTACCTGAGGGGTGTTTTGTCAAGGGGGAGTATACAGCAAATACTAGACTAGTTTGCAAACTACACAAATTTTTGTATGGTCTAAAACAGGCATCAAGGTAGTGGAATGCCAAATTTTTTGCTGTCATTTTAAAGTATGGTTTTCAACAGTCAGCTTCAAATCATTCACTGTTCACTATGAAGATGAGTGATGGAAGTTTCATAGCATTACTTGTTTATATAGATGACATCCTACTTGGGAGTACATTAGTTCAGGAGTCAAAACAAAGTCAAGGAATTTCTTAATTCCCTTTTCAAACTTAAAGATTTAGGGACAGTTAAGTATTCCTTGGGATTAGAAATTGCTAAATCTCCTGAAGGTATATCTATATGTCAAAGGAAGTACACTCTTGATCTTGTGGAAGAAAATGGACTTCTTGGGGCTAAACCAATGAGTACACTAATAGATTATAATCACAAACTCTCCAGAATAAAAAATGAAGGTGTATTACCAAACCCTACAAGTTACAGGCAACTAATTGGAAAGTTGATATACTTAACTTTTAGTAAACCAGATATTTGTTATGCTATGCAGGTCCTATCTCAATTCATGGACAAACCAGGAAAGGAACATCTAATTACAGCTCATAGGGTCTTGAAATATTTGAAAATGTCACTAGGGCAGGGAATATTGATGAAGCTAAAATCTACTCTGAAAGCATCAAGATATGATGACAGCGATTGGGTAGGGTGTCTTGACACTAGAAGGTCAGTTACTGGGTTCTATATCTTCACTGGAGACTCACTGGTGAGTTAGAAATCAAAGAAGCAGTCAGTAGTTGCAAGAAGTTCAGCTAAGGTAGAGTATAGATCAATGGCCTCAGCATGTTGTGAGATGATTTGGATTAATAGTCTTTTGGAAGATTTTGGAATCAAACAGGGTGAAGCAATGAATCCTCATTCAAATAGTTAATCGGCTATACACATCAACAAGAATCCAGTGTTTCACGAAAGGACTAAACATATAGAAATGGACTGCCATTTCATCAGGGAAAAGGTCCTTACTGGTTTGATAAAACTAGGGCACACTTCAACCAATTTACAAATTGCAAATATTCTCACAAAAGCCTTGCAGCCAAATCAATTTTACAAGCTCTTAAGCAAGATGAACATTCACAATGTTCACTGTTCCTCTTAAGGGGGAGTATTGAGTTTACACTTGAAGAGTTGAAGAGTTGAATAAGTGGCTTACCTGGACAAGAGCAATCGGGTTCAAGGAGACAATCACAGGGAGAAGACCCAACGCATCGTTTCAATAATAATGGGATAAGAAGAAACAAGAGAGAGCCTACACGTACCGTTTCAATAAAAGAAGAAGAAATCAGATAAAAGAGATAAAAGCTACACCGTTTTATTTCAAAAATTAGTTAGTATAATGATTTGTTAGTTATGCTTTAATAGCTTGTTTTTCCTTTCAGCTTGGTGTTGAACCTTTGTATATAAACCTTTTTTCGCTATCTGGTAATGAGAATATCCCTATTCTCTCATCATCCTGCGCCGTTTTCTCATCTTTTCTGACAGGATGTGGTCCAATTTGGGAGATGATAAAATATTGATAGAAAAGAAGGACTACTTTCAGCGACCTGGATTGTCTTTGACTCTTCATTTATTTTGTAAGATGAAATTTGCAATTCCTCTTCATCTCCTTTCTTCTGTGTCTTCTCTGAAATATGATAGTATGTAACCTGTAATCATCTTTTCTCAGAAACAACGAGAAAAAGTGGAAAATATCTCATAAAACATAGTATTTTACAATCTCAAGCGGGGGAGTTTACTGGTTTCTTTAAAGCCTGTTTCAAACTCCCAAAGCAGTTCTAGTTTCCTAGTTCATCAAAATCACAAACTCGAACAAAAGTAGCCTTAATTTACAAAGCCCTTGGGAAAATGATGCTTCGATTCCTCAAGTTTTCTCTTACCATATTATTAATGTAATACTACTTTACATGTATAGGTATAATGATTATTGGTGTTGGGGATCAGTCTCGATTTCGCGAGCCAGTTCTCGGGTCAGCTTGTCTGCACGATCATCATGTCCTCCGGCAAACGTATAAACCCGGAAAGCTAATTGGAAAGCCCTCCATAGCATTTTAGCGCACCCTTTCTTTTGTGCTTCAGCTTTGGTTTTGCACCCTTCGTTCTCTGCTAACTTTACTTCTCTTCTTTCCTGAATTGAGTCCAAAATAGGAAAAATCCATTTTGATTAATGAGCCAGGCAAACATAATACGTAGTTAATTTTATGACATATATTCTGAATCTAGATACCTTCAGTGCCAATTCCATGCAGTTGGAGGAAACATCAACCATTGCTTCTTTGATTCGTAGAAAAATTTGGAAGTCAAAATCGATATTGTGGCTCTTAAATTTCTTGGACTCTTCATCTGTAGTTCGCTCCAGGGCATCTATTTCATCTTTCATCTGTAAGTAATTGTTAACTTATGCATTTTGGTTAGTTGTGAAGAATGCCTTCGAAGGTAATGATCAGAATGGTATTAGTATATATCTTATGTTTATTCAAGAGCAAAATCATACCTTGTTGAAGTAACGTTCAACCTTGTCAAGAAGCTGTCCCAAAGGAGGTTCAATCTTCCAGTTTTGTAGTTCAGTAATCATTGATTCTAGCTTCGAGTAAAGTGCTGATGCTGTCCTTAATGCTTCTAACTTTTTTGTGGGGAAGCCTTCAAACCTTGCTAGAACCTGCAGTCGAAAACATTTGGAGGTCAGACAAAACGATTCCGGAAGTCATAGAATCATCACTAAATAAGGCAATAAAATGTAGATAATTAAGCTAAATAGACAAGCTCAAATTCACCTGAGTTTCATCTGTTAAGTTCTCGAGAATGGATTCCACATGTTTGTGGAACTCGAGCAGCTTAGTCATGTCCTTTGTATTGAATGTGATGATGGCAGTTCTGAGCGTTGTGATTGATTGTGCATATTTCTGAATATCTTCTTCAATTTGTTGGAAGTAAGCTGATCTGAGAACCCAAAAAAAAAAAAAAGAAAAAGAATATGATGAGCCACTTATTTCACAAAATAACCATCATTTTTAAAACAAAATTCACTAATATAAGGTTCAGGGGCCTATTATTTATTAGAGAGCTGTGAGCAACACACCTCTTTGTCATCTCTGCTAATGCATCGGCCATCCCTTGTTTTCCAGAGGCGCTTCTTCCAACCCCACCTTTTTTTCCGTCAGGTGATTTACCTTGCACAGAATATCCTTCCACTTTGCCCTTCAGAACCCGATACAGATTACCTATGTGACTTGATCTCTTCAATTTAGTATTTGCTTTCTTGGGGCGCAAGGATTTTGCTGCACCAAGTGGAGGAGGTGGTGGAACAGCTCCATTTGCCATTGACATGGGTGGTGGTGGTGGTGGTGGTGGCAATGGTACTGATCCTTTTGAAAGCATCATAGGTGGTGGGGGTGGTGGTATTACTGATGCAGCTCCTGATAACTTAGGAAGAGGTGGTGGTGGTGGTGGAAGTTGTGCTCTTGTTGCTACTACCTTTGACTGCAATGGAACTGGAGGTGGTGGTGGAAGGGATGCTCCTGTCGCCACTACATTTGACTGCAATGGAGCTGGAGGTGGTGGCGGCGGCGGAATTGGTATTCCTGTTGCTCCTGTATTTGTCAGCTTTGAAGGTGGTGAGGGCAGCTGTGGTTCTGTTGCTACTGATGTTGGTTGTGCAGCTTTTGTACTTCCTTGCCTCATTGGAAGAGGGGTTGGGGGCAATGGTGGTCGCCCTGCTACTACATTTGGCTGAAAGAATGGTGGCGGTGGCGGCGGCGGTGGCGGAAGTTGTCTTATGTCTATTTCCATATCTGTTGACAACTCTGCTGGCTGTGATGGTGGGAGTGACGATAAAACTTCTGCTGATGGTGCTGGTGGTGGTGGATGTAGACGTCCTATGTCTGCCTCCATATCTGTTGACAACTTTTCTGGCTGTGATGGTAGGACTGGCGTTAAAACTTCTAGTGGCGTTGGTGGTAATTTTTCTTCAGCTTCTTGCATGTCTCTCCACAACTCGGGAGATTGCTTCTCCGATGGTGATGATGGTGGTGTTTGTGCTACATTTGGTGAGAACTTTGGTGGTTCTGTATTGTTTCCATGATCAGTAATTGTGTCACCCGGTACATTGTTTGACATGGAATGTAAATCCTCTGATGTCTCATTTTGAGAAGTGGAATCTCTTGTTTCATCATCTTCCTTTTGTTCCTCAATCGTAATCTTCTTTTGACTCAACGAGCTGGGAACTTGGACTCCAACATTCGGAAGCATGTGCAATGTGAGTCGCTTCACATCAATGGGGTTCAATTTTCCCACTGCTTGAACCCTGAGGGACAACAGAAGAGATGAAGAATAAGGAGATTTTGGAGTACCATTAATCAACTCAGGAAGGACTGAAGTTGGTGTCACTGGAGAAGGGCAGCTGGAGCAGTTGTCTGAATAAGAATCTTTCAAGACCTTTCCGAATGTGTTAGCCTCTGGACTAAAATCTTTCTTTTCTTCATCTTCATCCATCATGTCAAACTTCTCCCTTGCTATCTTAATCAAGCCATTGAGTGTAGCCACAGCAATTTCAACTGCCAAGGGAAAAAGGGGGGAAAAAATTGGAAAAACTGTTATCAACTTCAATCAAGAATCAGTGAGTTCAAAAGGTAACTGGACTCCTTTTGGATACCACAGCACAGGGAAATGATAAACACAAACGAAGATGTACCCAAATATGCTTGAAAGTGCTTCCTTTCTTCAAAACCCTTAAATAGAATTTTCTTTGCTTTTGATGAGATTCAAACAAAGACATAAGGCACAATAAATAGGGAATGCCAACAGGTAACAACATCCTTGACAAAATTTCCTACATACCAAGTTTTTCATTGTTTTTGCTTTTGTCATTGTCGTATATATCATATCTATATTTGTCAATCCACTCATCGTTCATTTTTGAAGCATCTCCAAGGTCTTGCAATGCCTTGCAAAAGTAGGTCAGAACCTGTTTAGGCATTTCATGTAGATTGTTAGGAGAGGATTACCATCCAAATAGCTATTTCAGCTAATTTTATGAAAAAGTGGCAAAACCTGATCAAAAGGTAATGCCTTCAACTCTGACCAACGGAAGTGGGGTATGCTTTCAGGGTAGAACTTATGGAGATCTTTCATTGTCCCTAGCATCAGCTGCAGAAAGACATATAGAAAGATACAACTATTGAAACCAAACTCAAGAGAAGGTATTTGTGCTACTGCAAGAGAGTTTGCTGAAGAAGAAGGCAACACTACCTCATCTGTGGAAACAGAGGTAGTACAAGGTGGTAGGTCAATGATGTCTCTAAAGGTTATAATTTTTTTCCTGAGCTCCATCATCAAAATGAAGTTGCATGCTGGTTGAGATGAACTATCCTTCGTCAAGCCTTTCATTTCCTTTTGATTCTTGGATACCTTAGATTTCTGGGAGGTTTTCAGTGCCTGCAGAAGTTCAAATTTTCTTTCAGGATGCATTTTTTGTGAAGTATCTTATACCATTAGGATTTTAATTGCTTCAGCATGCCTCACACATATGCATAGTCGGAATATAGCCCATAAAATGATTGAAAGGGAAGGAAAAAATGAAAAAGAAAAAGAAAAATGCTCATTTGGTTGATTCTTCTAGTCAGGAAGCTTACATGGAATTGCATTTCTTTCTGCAATTTGCAGGTTCTTATTTAGGCCTTCCGAAATGGTATGCAGATCTTAATATGCTACAACAACTAGTGCAATCATTCAATGAAAGATTATGTAGCAATGAGAAAGTTGTAGAAATTTAAGCTATAGAAAAACCATAAGAACTCAAGGGAAATGGAAAAGCCAACTTTGTCAAAACTGGAAGTTTGAATGTTATCAGAAATGGCCTTGTAACAAGTAAATATGTTCTTCACCATGCCAAAATGCTAGATTGGACTGAATCTAAGAATTTTAACAAGGTTGCCTTACACCAGAACAACTCTGGGTCTGAATGGTCTTGTTGACTTGTGCATTTAGATAATAGTTTTGCAGATTAAACAGTACTATCCTTTTCCCTTTCAAACTAGACAAAGAACAATTAAATGCAATAGAGCAATTTAAAAAATATTACCTTGACAATTTTTAATGGTTTGCGACCAAAAAACATTGGTGCCAAACCACAGCAAGTTGCTGGCATGATCACTAAAACGCCCACGAAAATTTTATGAAGGCTTCAACAGAACAATGATGGTGATGATGATGTTGACATTCGATGACCATTTAAAAAATATATATTTACAAGAGAAAAACAAGAGAAGAATTCCAAGATTTTGTGCAAATAAACAAAAGGGAAAGATTCAAAAACCCAGTTGGGGTGTGCATGAAAAAGAAATCATTTCGTGCAGCGCATGAGGCAGGCTAGCTGGCTGTGTGGCCTGAAACAAAGCAATCCTTAAATGACAAAGACAAACAATTATTTCAACATTGTTTGGAACTTTTCTCTAAAAAGAGAAGAGTCAAGGATAGAAAAAGGGCGAGGAAGGCTTATTTATGGAGGGCACCCCTTCCATCTTGTTCAAAGGGTATCTCTGTCTCGTTCCCTTTGTTTGTTTTTGTTGTTATTCGTGGTTTACTGTCTGTGCTTTTAGAGTTAGTTTTCAAAGTCTTAACAAATCCTTGGTTTAAATTTGGACGGTCGCCAGCTTAACTGCAAAAGCTCTTTCACTTTTGTAAGAGATGTTCCTCTTGTTTTCCCAATTTTTTTATATTTAATTCACCTTTATTCTTTAAGTTGCATTGCATTGATGGGTATTTTTATATGTATTTGATGAACTATGGTAAGTTAAATATGGTAAACTATGGAGCAGTGGGCAAACCTTGTAGTAGTCCAAGAAATCACGGCATGACAACCCATGGTTTGTTTTCTCTTTATTTCATTTTTCTAACTTGAGAAAATGTTTTCCTAAATGTAAAACAAAATCAGGAGACAGTTGCCCTATTGAAGCTGTACCCTAATTATGCATTCAGTATCTTGATTTAGCCTGTCTCTTTCTTAAGGGGCATACTGTTTTGGAGATTTTTGGCATCCAAGTTTGATCCCTTTTAGATAGAATTATAATTAGTCCCTCAAAATTTGGTTTGTTTAATTTAATCATGGTAATGTATAACAGTGGTCAGAATGATAGCCAATGATCATGGCTGATAGTGAAAATTTATTCTGTCCAGCATTAGCATTTGATCAGGTGGATTGATTTAGTTGACGATTCCTATGTAGCAATATATTCTTTAAGGTAGCAGTTACAAAAGGACAACCAATCCTGACAATTTCGGCTTGGCTTCCTTGAATCTTTCCACAAATTTACTATTTTTATGTTTTGATCGTTAGGAAAGACAGCAGTATGCTGTTTAACCCTATTTACCAGACCCTTTCCTTCAACCTCCTGAGTTAGTTCAGTCGAAATGGCATACCAAAATTAGCTTTAAATAATGGCAAGAAGGGTAGTTGAAATACGAGGTAATCACTGGTGATCATGCATTATATATCTCAATAAGAAGTCTTGAAGTATACAATGGGAAGAAACCACCTTATTTCCATGACAATAATGAGACATTCTGAAACAGTAGAAGACAAATTGAGGGGAGAAGAGGAGATATATGAAGAACTAATGACTCTACATGTTTATGAACTTATTTAGTATTTATAAATTCTTAAAACAAACACTGGTAGAATGAATTGCAGGTGTAACTCAGAAATATTGACAATGTATACAGTAAAAGCTGATATGAAGTGGAAAACTGTGCAATGAGGGATGTTCATGAGTAGCCGCAAAAGGTAAAACATGTGTTAGGGGTGCTTGTTTCCTTGTTTGAGAGATTTCAGGATTGAATCCCATCCTCATCAAATGTGACAGGCTTCCCAAATAAGTGCTAGATATCGTCAAAGAGGATCACAACCATCCAGAAGATCAAGCATCCTTGAGGCTACTTTCTTAAGATGCCCTGAGTTTAACAGAACTCACCCTGTTTGTTGCTTGAGCTGTGGAAAGATTTTTGTTCTTATCACTCTTTATTGAACTTTTTGCTGCTTTACTTTCTAATAGGGCTTTCTTGGATGCAGGTGAGGCATAACCACAGGCTGCAGTTCTCTCAGCAATTCTTTTCTGCCGTTCAATCAATAATTCTTCCATCTTCTTCCGCATTTCTTCTTCCTGTTGACAGGCATCCTACATTAGAAGCTAGAAAGGAATAAAAGGTTATATAAAACCATATTGGTTGGAAGAAATATTCACCATTACCTTGTCCAACTTGCTTTTCTGAATTGTGGACCTACTAACAAGAGATGGTTTCTTGCTCTTAGACATAATTTCAGCTTTGCTCTTCCCTAGGGATCCATTCAAAACTTTAGACCTTGCTTCTTTCACTGGCCTTTTTGTTCCGAGGACACCATTAGGCTTGACAATGGTGTTCTCATGATTGGAAGGAACCTTCTCATCTGAATGTTCGCTAGCTGCAGTTCTATTAGGTTCTGAGAATGATAAGTCAATTTGATAATCCATTGTCCAGGAGTCTCTGGAGGAGTCATATCCAGGATTCCTTTCAAGCACCATGCAAAGATCATTTGAGTCATGGGAGTCAAGTACCTTCCGCTCATCTTGTGAAGCATCTGTGTTGCCATCTGGGTTGCTAGGTGAACTTAAATTTGCAACCACACTTATATCTGTTTTCCATTGGGAATCATCTTGATCATCAACTGCTGGTCGAGCCGCTACCATGAAAGAATCATCAATAAGAATGTCTTTCCTACTTTTCTGAGAATACAAAGGATCACTCTCCACGGATAAAATGTGATCACCATTAAAAAGCATCTGATAGTTGGCTGAATCCTGGTTTTCTGGCTTTACAGAGTGATTGCCAACGAACCAATCTTCTTCCCTTCCAGACCTGATTACGGATGACTTATTTGCACAAGTAGATATGAGATTACCAAGCTTATTTCCTGATTCTTCCAATCTCTCTGGATGCAACAAATCCACTTCCACACAGTCCCTTCTCTTCATGACCGGACGATAATTCTCTCCATTATTAAAATCGTCCAACTTCATCCTAGTCTCATTTTTCCCATCCCTCTCAGTCATGACAAAAGAATCACCCAAAACTGTCCTCTGAATTGGAACTTTCTGTGATTCCAAGTTCACAGCAGGAGTGGTTGCAGAAATTTCTCCATCAAAGTTTCTAGCCACGAAATGTTCCTGAACATCCTCAGCTTGCTTCCATTCTACTTCATTCACACTCATACTTTCTTCATCCCTCATAAGAAGGTTTTGGAGAGCTGCCCAATTTTCATTTCTTTTTTCTTCCTCTGATGTATTTACATCAAGGTCATTAGAGTCTCCCTGATGAAATGCATCATTTGATTTATTTGCAATGTGGTGGCTCTTTTCTGCACCTCTTCTTTTGTTATAACTTGAGTTTACCTTGCTCGATTCCTTCAATGACTTAACTGCATCATCCACTGTCTGTTTAAAGGAATCTGTATCAATTAGGTCGTCCTCACCTGAATAAGAACCATCCGAAAATTGACCTTTCTCTCCGCTTCTCCTCTTAGGCGTGATGTAGTTAATGTTGCGGATGACAACTGTTCTGGATGACTTTTTATGGTTTTTTCTCCGATATGGAGGATCTGGTGATGACTGCTTTCTGTCTTCCTGTTGCACGTCTGAACTTGAATCACTTTCAGAGCCAGAGCCACTAGATTCAGTTCGTCTTTCTTCTCCTGAATATTCAAGTCCCTTTCCATTTGACAATTTCTTCTTTTGCCTGGAAGCTGACTTCTGATTTCTGCTAGGAGTCCACTGCATATTCATTGGATATGGCAGTGGTACAGGCTGCATAGGATGGAAGGGATATCCTTGATATGGAGGTAGTTGTTGAACAGGACCTTGTAAATTGTACATATGCTGAGGTATCTGATTTGTCCATTGCATTGGCACTTGATATTTTGTGGTAGTTGATGGCGTCTGATCTGATGCAGGCAAATTCTCATCTGCATGTACATCAAAGGAGCCAAACATTACCACTTGGAATATTAACAGATTTTGTATCTAGTGAAAATAAGAGAAGATATGCTTGCCATTATCCTATGTTCTAAGAAGCATGGTTCTTTCCCAAAAGTATATCCTATATTCCATTAATGTCCAATATGTTAAGAAAGAAGTTAGAATGTTTCCAACTTGTTGATGTTCTGTATGTCAAGCACGAAGTATGAATGTTTCCAAAGCGGGAATCAGGTATATGCTTTGTGTTTCTACAGACAAGTGCAGGTGAGTCAAAAACAAAAGCAGTCTGCCATCCACATGGTAACAGGAATGATAATGATAATGAGATGTATTATAGTGCAAAGTAGCCTAGGTATTAACTTAACAGAAGACAACTTTAAAAATGGTTGTTGTCAAGCTATAATGAAAAGGCAGGGAAAAGCTGTAAGCCTATCAAACACCTTTCTTGCAGTCCACAGCTGATGCTTCTGAAGATTCATTTGGAGCATGATCACCTGTAGATGCACCATTGATGGGGAAATTTGACATGATACTTGGATTAGGGATGCTAATTCCATTTGCAAGCACAATGCCAGATGTTCCTAATAATGGCAGTTCCGATGGTAAGCATGCCTCCACTGCAGCTAATTCCTCCATCCAACGACGATCTGTATGTTTTTCCTTGCATAATTCCTTGAAATTAATGCAGGCTTCCCTACAAATAGCCAATGCTCAATTATAAGATTCAAATTGGGCTGGATATCAGGAAAAGGAAAATTAAATTTGCTGGGCTCAGGTGGTAGTAGTTTATGACAGCCAAACCACTTCAGTGCACCCGAAGCTTGGTGATGTCCTTTTTAAAGACAATTTTGGGGTACAGAAGAGCAAGTCATCATCAAATTCATCACGAACTGAGGAATTAAGACCTAATTTTAATTCTTACAGTGGTGAAGTGTAATATAAAATCAGCCAAGAGGTCCAAGACATCAAGCATCTTAAGCAATAGGGCATCTAGCCTTGCCTTCTAGCCCAAAATAAAGTGAAAAAGGAAAAAGAAAGACTGTAATTAAAAGCATTGAAGGTCACAATTAGGTTTCCAGAAATTGAATACAAAATATGTTATGGTAAAAAATTAGTCAAGCAGTGAAAGATTCTGTTTTCTTATCTCTGGACAAAGAAAGATATGAAAGAAGAATATGAAATTGTACTGCTAAGAACATGATATTTCAACCACTTTCATGTTTAGCCAATTTTATTTTGTTTTTCCTTCCTTCAATTATCACATGATAATATTTATAGTTATGGTTCATAGTTCATACTTTAACCTGGATGCTCCAAATGCATCTGCAAAGGAAATGAGATGTTCCATATTCTCCATCGCAAATCCAGCAACCAGCCCACGAGCAAAAGTCATTGCTTGCTCTTTCCTGAGCAAGGCTTTCCGAGTTTCCAATAGCCATTGAAGTTGAATCCTAGCCATGAAAATGACTGAATGAATGAATGATGAGGGGGTATTTAATTCACTAGGAGACTAGAAGTGAGAATTAGTATAACCCAATTTAGGCAATTTAAGGATAAGATAAGTTACTTGGAATTCTCTTCGCGTGCAATGTCATCTTTTGTCTTGAGTTCACCATTTACCTGATAACAAACACAAAAGAATAATACGAAAAAAATATATGTAAATTTCTGAAAAATTAAAAAAAATCACATGTAATCTATGAATTTTTTTTAAAAAAGGGAATACCTTGGTAAAATCAGTTGAATTCCTTGTATTACCATTGGCATCTGACATAGACCCAAAAAACAAAACCAATTAGGAGATAAATTACAATTTTTGAATAGTAAATTAAGTTAGCAGTTTTGAACAAACGAAGCAATTACAGCCCAAATGGAAACTTTTGCTAACTAAAATTGAAGTCTTTGAGTTTGAGCAGACCTTCTTCCTGCCTCCCATCAACATTAGCGTTCAGTTCATTAGCTTGAACTGATCTCTCAATCTGCAAGATTTCTCTTTCTATACTGACGAACCTTTCAAGAACTGCTGGTGTGCTAACAAAGCACACAAATCTACAATACAAAGAAACTTTTTAATACTAACCTTACTAAGACTTAGTCTAGAAGCACTTTCAGATAAGGTTTCAGCCCCTAATGAACTAGCTTATCAGAACCCAACATCAGATTGCAGTGCTTGGTAAATTTTATCAGAATCCAAGAAATGCAAGGACTAAATGCCTGATTTCCCATTTGATTAGCCAAGTCAATGACAAAACTTGAGTTTTTGGAGATAAATTGGCATAAAAAATTGATTTTGTTCATATATGAAATCCAAGAATAAATATACAGATAAAAATCATAGCACATACAGAGAATTTAGGTCGATGAACTCTGCACCTCATTGATACTTAATCATTCAGTCATTCTCACTAAAGAAATGAATCGAGAGTCAGTTGCAACTTACCTCTCAAAGGTAGCTTTGGTGAACCAGGGGGCACCAGGGGTAGCTGGCTGCAGAGTAATCGAGTACCCACCTTTTGAAATCTGATCCCTAGCAAATTTGAGGTGAGAAATGAACGGGTCAAAAAGCCCAGAAGCAAGTTTCTCATTCTTTCCCTTGGAGAAGAGCACCAGATCAAATCTTGACAATCCCAACAAAAAAGAAAAAACCAGAACACATTAAACCAAAGTAAAAGAACAGAAACATTCTCTGCTTCTAAAAAGACCAAGACAAAAAAAAAAAAAAAACAAAGTTCACTCCTTCGTTGCAGAATTTGCATGAAAGTGTAGCTGCTCACCTTGTTCGAGTAGGAGTGAGTTGAAACAAAGCACGATCAAGGAGAACCGTTGAGTCCATTGTTTAGAGCAATCAAACAAAAAAGCATGATAACTGGGGAGTTTGACGTTGTAGAGTAAAAATATTCCTAAAGTAGAGTGGAAGCTATGGTGTTTATTAGGGAAAAAAAGTGTGGGCAAAGCGGCAAAGTGGCAATGTGAAAGAGTTAATGGACGTGTTGGTCACACTGTCAAGGATGTAGATTTTGTGTGCAAGAATGCACACCTGTACATAAATGTGAATGAAAGAGAAAGCAAAGACAGTGAGTGTGAGAGAGAGAGAGAGAGCGAAAGCCAGCTGATGATGATGAAGCTTTGCACATGCAGGGAGTGATTGGGAAATGAAGGCCCACAAATAATGCTAGCAATAATTTTTATCTTTTCTCAATGGTTTTTTTTTTGACAGTCAATGTTTTAATTAGTATAATAATTATATTAGCAACTAACATACATACTTATGAAATTAATCATAAGAAATTGCCCAAGATTTTATGAAAATTATTTATATATAATTAATGGAGAGTGGTTGTCAATTTGAACTTTGTGTAACAAACTTCTCATTAATTTCTTAAAATATTAAGTGCAAGAAATGTTGTTAGCTTTCTTTTTCTAATGGTATTAAACCATAATTGACTATTATTATTATTATAATAAAAAAAATTTCTAGAAAAAATTGAATTCAATAATTTACGTGCACGGAACAAATGCAGCAAATAAAACACTTACTTATCGAAGATTTTTTAAATAATTACATGTAACTTTATAAGATTATAAAAAATTTTATAAGATTATTTATGATACTTTATCCTAGATTAGATCTGAAGGTGGCTACTAAGATTTATAAAGTTCGAAATCAACTATTATTAGTAATTTGAATTTAAATTTTTAAAAATCACATGATTAAAATTTAAAAAGTTAAGTTAGCAATAATTTGAACACGAATTATTGTTTTATCATATTAATTAAAAGAAAAAGTTAAAGCTGATCATCAAATCAAATCGGTATAATTAAAGATCTTTCAAGGGGAGGAAAATAAGATAATAGAGATATAGAAAAGCACTCAAAGCTGAATTAATGTTTCCAAAAAGCAAAAGAGCATACTATCATGCAAATGGTCCCTCAATCTCAAATCAACTTTCAATTTTCCATTGCACGTGAAGGGAAGTTGAAAGAGAAATCCAAGGAAATGGCCCAATGGGTTGAAAATTTTTTCTTTGTAAAATTGGGTTTGGAAGATTTTGTAAAGGCAGGTTAGTGCCTCCTCCTCATCTTTTATAAGGCAATCAGAATATAGGCCACAAAATTTCCAAGAAAAAGTTTAGCACCGACTTCTTTTTTCTTCATCATCATCATTATCATCAAGATGCAGATGCTGTCCCTTTTTGGTCTTTTAATTACTATACAAGGTTTCTCCATCACTTGATTATATATGGTAAACTTAGTAGAAATTTCATTTGAAATTTATGCCAAGCTATTCAAAGTTTATTCCCTCTTGGATCTACCAATGGGGCAGCACTAGGATCTTGTTTCCTTTGTAGTTTGTATTTGTGTGCAGCCAACTATGAGACAGCTATGTATCAAACCTTAGCTGGATATAATGACCTTTTTCCTATTGAGATCTATGACCACTCCCCTCTATTATTCTCTTGTATTACTAATAATTTATGGGTACATGTGGGGTTAAGGAGTGGACAAGCATGCATAGACAAAGTTTCTAAAGAAGAAGCCAAAGATATCTTTAGGAATTTGATTTTCTTCTGCATTTGCAATGTACTGATTCAGATTCTTTAACATAAATATCTCATTTCCCTGCAATTTCAACCTGCCCCCAATGGGTGAAAAGTTTTTTGTTTGCATTATTTTCTTCATAATTTCGCAATTGCATACCAAATGTACATGAACCATGTGCTCTTGCAAGTTCTAATAAATTCCGGAAACTTTTATAATATTACCCTTGGCTTCCAATCAAGGGTCAACTTTAGGCACATGACTTTCACAGCAGATCAGTAAAATTTTCCTTCATTCCTTCCTTCCTTCCTTCTTTATCTCTTTTCCATCCTAGCATAGTTGACGTACCGGGGACAAGACAAAGTGCCGTGACAAAGTACTTATACATTGAATGGCCATATGTTGCTTCTGCTACAAGTTAAATGGCTGTAATAACTTGAAAGTTACAAACCTGTCATTGTTCTGCAAAGGAACAGAACCGTCCTTGCAGAATTGACGGTTAAATGTGAAATTTGTCCATATTGCATGATCTTGACATACTTCCTAGCTATAAGTCAGTCGTGGATTCATTGACTTCCCTTTGTTTTCTTCAGGGTTCTATCCTGAGTAACGTTTTCCATTTGAGTTCAAGGGAAAAAAACCTATGCCTTCCAGCCAGAAATATATGGTTCCATTCAGGGGCTGAGAGGGGCCAGAAGACACTTGGATTCCCCGGCCTGGCAAAGCTAGAGTTCCCTTTGTCAGGCCCATGCTTCTTGCACCAAGCAAAAAGGTTACGTGGAATTGGCCCAAACAGAGGAAGTGCAGTAGTCAATGCTGAAACTGGAATAGAATAATCAAATGGGGTTTACTTCGTCTGAAAATGATGGAGTTTCAGGCAAAGATCTCGTGTTCAGCCTCAAATCTGAATGATCAAAAGCTTCTAACTTTTGGGGGTGAAAACCCATCTTTGGGATCTAAAGACAATTCTCTTTCTTGATTTGGAGGTATCGGCAGGGCAGGGGCCAGAGACCGGTCAAGACAGAATTCAAAAAGTTGATATGAAACCGAGTTCATATGACTAGAAAAGTTAGGCTAAAGCACTACTACTCAGTCGCATGTTTTGCTCAAAGTTTCTGTGATGAGAAGGATGACTGAATCAAACCAAATTTCACAGTTTTCCACTTCAATTGATCCCATAATTCTGATTAAAAGAAAACCAACAATTGATCTAACAGAAGCATCCTATATTTTCAATGTTATTCGTGCTCGATATCAATTAATTCATCCAAAATAAAATCATGTCTCAAATAACGATTCGATGTCAAAATTGTAATGTAATAAGAATGATAGTGAAATAAGATTATTATATTCATTAATCAAACCTCAAATTTTTAATTTAAAATTTTAAATTCATTTGCCGTAGTCGTAATGAATGAATGATAATTTTCAGTAAAATTTTATAATTTAAAATCAAAATCATATCAGCTTTTAATTTTTAATTATACAGAACATTTATTTCAAACTTAATAGTTGATGAATGTATCATTTTTCAGTAATCATGAAAATTCTTCAATAAAATTTTGTTTTTTCCACATTCTCTTTGAACCAGTCGAATAGAGTTTAGAATAGTCCTCTATTTTATTTTATTTTTGCTCTTTGCACTCATGGCAGTCCAGAAAGCGTTATACCAAACAAATCTTATATACAGAAATACTTAAATAGTTCCGACCTTTTTTTATTTATAAACTTCATTTCTCTTTAAATATTTGAATTCGAAATCTCTAAATTGAATATCCTTTAACGCAATCTTCAAACTTTAACAGGAAATTATTCCTTCGGAAGCCATTTACTTAGTGCCCAAATTAAGGGCTAAACTTGATTACTTCGTTGGTGTCCCTGTAATACCCAAAAAAAAGGAAGTTGTTACAGTCGTATTTGAATCTGAAAATGCAGTCTGCAAAAATAGTCATGTGTACCTTCAATTCAACCGTTTTGACCTACTTCCAAAGAGACGCATGCATGTCTACAATATTCTGTCGGCTGGAAAACCATAATTAGCCGAAAAAACATATGACGAAGCTTTGATAATCTTCCCAGAAATTAAGAAAATTCGGCGGTTTGAGTTGTCCACTGTGTTTTACGTTTCCAATTCTTGGCAGTCAAGCTTTCTGTAATTACGAAGAAAAGTTGCTCCACACAGTTTGCCAACCTGGAAAAGGTTTTTTCGGCCCATGTACTTTTTTGTTTTTTATTTATCCATTGTCGCCACTACCATGAGAAAAACAATCGGTCCGGTCTGTCCCTACCTTGTCGGTTTTATTCTCAACCCTAATTCAAGAACCACGTTTTTCAATTGGTGAGTCAAGAATTCATACTATGCTTGTATAAATAACATTCAACGATTCCTTTCTATTCATCGGCAAACTGTCAATTTTATGATACTACATTAAGCTATGAGATTATTAAATCAAATTAATTTAATGTGAATTTCTTCTTTGATAAATATTTGCTGTTTACGTGACATGTATGCAAGAATCTAATTATAACTTTTTTGTTATTTCTTAATTGGTGTGAATATCTTATCATCGTAACGAATTAATCGCCGATCATCATTATTATGAACACGTATGAGTCTATTAGTCGTAGGATGTTTAAACTTAAATTTCTATTTATAAATCAAATAATGGCTTAATTAGTTGCTAATTATGGATTGATCAACCATGTGTAGCATGACTGATTGGCAGATAGACTAATTAGGGGCATAAACTAATTTTGCCCCAAGTGCAATGGGATTTGACCTGTAACAAGTGAGCTAACCTTTTTGCATTTGCAGACACTCGTAGATGGATATTTTGCATGCTTCATGAGCATTTCATATTATTCTTCATTTGTGTATGGATGTGCCCCACGACTTTGAGTTCCAATTGAATTGCTTCATGGCAATGGCGGCTAGCTAGCTAAAATTTAATAGAAAGAGCAATAATACAAGAAATAAATGCTAAGTTGCTTAATTTGAAACCCCACCATTTCATGTATTATTATATATCCATAGTCCGAACTTATCAAAATGAAGCCTTAATATATTCTAAACATATATTAAATTATTAAAAAGGTGAAAAGAATGTTAACTCAAAATTTCATGATATATCCCACATTTTATTGTGGCAATTTTTCTTAGTTTTTATCAGTTTTATAATAGGCTCCCAAATCTTTGTTGGGCAAATAATTAAAAAAAAAACAACTAAAATTCTTGAAAAATAAGAAATAATGCAATTTAAGAATTGGAATTTGGTAAAAAAAAAAAATACTGGTACACATTTTTTTCTTTGACTTAATAATAAACATGCATAATTTATTCTTTTATATATAAAAAAGAGAAGTAATTCCCTCACCTTTTAAATCTTGTCTTTTATTTTCAAGATTCAAGTTTAAAACCTTCAAATTGAAAAATTAAAATTTAACCTTTGACAAGATATATATTGAGATTATTTTTTTTTAAAAATGATATATTGAGATTATGCATCAACTTATTCATAACAAATACAGAAATGATTTCCTCGTATTGTACAAAAATAATAAATAAAAAAGATCATTTGGTTCTGTTTGGATGATGGGAAAAGTTGAGAGGATAAGAAAATTTGGAGGAAAAGATTTTTTTTTTTTTAAAAACAGGTGGTTAACATGCAAAAACCCATTTCATTTTGACGACTCTTAGCAAATTAAATTTCTTTCTGTTAATGGTTTTAAGGTCGCTATATGAAATTGAAAGGCAGAAGAAATCATGGTATTTTCATTTTAGCACTTTTTTGTGAAAGCAAAATAAAGCTTTAATGATCCTCTAGACAGCTCTTGATTCTAGAACTCAAATTAATTTAATGACAAAATTCCATGATTTCCTAAGGGCCGCAACACATTTTCTTGTGATATATAGTGTTTAATTCGGCTTGTTGTCGGTTATTCTATTTCCTGCATTAACAGCTGGCTATTAGACAAGACAATACCCTCAGCATTAATCATTATTAATCACTTTTTCTAGTAATAAAAAAAATTGAAATGAAGAAAGAAGGAAAAAAAGGGGACCATGTATATGCCCTACATCATGTTAATTTTCAGACCCCATGACGGGCCCAAGAGAAAGGTTTATCCTCCCCTTAATCTTTTGTAGTAATTTGTACATATTTAGGAAGGACTATGTCAAAATTTAATGGAAGAACTAAATAATAAAAAATATAAACCCATAAACGTGTTTGAAGGATTATGCAATTCGCAGAAAAGCGTTGAGAGGTCAAGTAATCAAGGCTTTTTGTCCCTTCTTCCCGGGTTGTGCTGTCAAACAAAACCGTAGAATTCTACCATTCTTCGCATTGAAAATCAAATTCACCCATTAAACAAATTTTATCATGTGTAATGTGAAGCTATAAATACGAGGTCTCTGATGAGCTTCTTAGTCCCGCTCAGGCTCTCTCCAACAACTTCCATACAAAAACATTTAAACCAATTAGAGGACACTTGGAACTCGATCAAACTATATTTACCTTTGAATCATTCCTTTTTGGGTTAGCTTCTCCAAGGAGCCATGCAGCAACGTTGTGCTTCATCTGCCAAGAACTTGTGCCGCAAAATCCTGCAGCCCCGAACCTCCATCGAGGCAACTACTCGACCCCCCTGTGATATCTTTATTAACCATCGTGGGATCGATACAAAGAGAACCATTGCAGGGTTGCTTCATGACCATATTTTCAGGCTGGGGCTAAGGCCTTTCCTGGATAGCAGGAACATGAAGCCTGGCGACAGGCTATTCGAGAAAATCAATCCGGCTATCCGGAACTGTAAACTTGGTGTCGCAATCTTTTCGCCCAATTATTGCGACTCCTACTTTTGCCTCCATGAGCTTGCTCTCCTAATGGAGAGCAAGAAAAGAGTTATACCGATATTTTGTGATGTGAAACCGTCTCAGCTTCAAGTTAAGGATTATGGAACACGTTCAGCCAGGCAGCTGCAAAGGTTCAGCTTGGCTCTTGAGGAGGCAAAGTACACCGTCGGACTTACATTTGACACTTTAACAGGGTATGATCACTATAACTTTTTTAATAGAAATGAAATTTCTACCTTTACAATTGATTTTGGATATATATAGTTCCTCTTTTTCTAAAAAATAGAAATGAAATTTCTACCTTTACAATTGATTTTGGATATATATAGTTCCTCTTTTTCTAACTAATTTTGCTTTCATTTTCTTTTCTGGGTATCCAGGGACTGGTCGGAATTCTTGAATACTGCAACCGATGCTGTCATTAAGAACTTGGTGGAGGTGGAAGCCGAGAATTCCAGCAAGAAAAGTACATATATTGTGCAGGATCGTGAACAAGAATGAAGATTTTTTGTTAAATTGTACCTTTAACCGCAAGGTTTTTTCATTTTTTTCTTCGTCAATTCAATCATTTTTTGGTATAGGAGGAAACCAGGTTGACTTCCTAAACACTTGGTAGGGAGATCTCCAAATAAGTTGTAAAATTTTGTAAAATTCTTCCTCTTTCTTCTTTTTCGTTGATCTCCCATCCTTAACAATAACTGCACAAATAGATGCAATTCAAAACCTGTTGTAATATAGATTAGGGACAGAATTATTCTTTTGTAATACGTTCAAGATTCAAATAAAATTGCTTTTCTGTTTCTTCATTGTTCCAGTATAAGCCTTTGGGTCTTCTCCATATTTCTGTTTCTTCGAAAGAACTTGAACATGTGGGAAGAAAAGCTGGTGCGGATAGAACACCGAAGTTTCAATGATGAATCTGGGTTGATACCCAGAAATTTAATTAAGAATGAGTAACGGCGATTTACTTCATGTGAGAAAATTTCTTGGAACGTTGCATCGATCCGTCACCGCACTCTAGTGAAGTTTTCATGAATTTCTCTCAACAGTGTTGTTTTAGAGCGGGAAATATATATATATATATATATGGCGTGTACGATGTATATAATAACGTAAAAAAAATACAAAGAGAAGCAAAATCAAAGATTAATTATTATATTTCACTATGAAATTAAACAATATCATGCAAGCTACCTAAAACTGATATGCATAAGTTTTTCAGATGGTTAAGTCCACTGCAGATAGTACGTAAGGATGGGTTTTAATTAACTCGGTTGCTTGGAAGGTCTATGTTAGTTATCCTTTTAGTAATTGTTTTGGAAATTTAATATATTAAGTTCAAGTGATTTTTTTTTACATAAATTAAATAAAAGTTCATATTTGATATACAGTCAACGTATAATATTTATCTACCATCATTTAATTACAGAATATAAGAATATATATTTTTAAAAACATATCATGATGTAAATGTGAAAAGACAAAATTTGCAACATTTTTTAATTAGATATTTTTAAAATTTATACATTAACTGTGTATCAAATATAAATTTATTAAATAATCGATACGATAATTTTATGAAATAAAAAATTACCATCCACAATGTGATCAGTACAAAAAAGAAAAAAAAATCATGATTATATGATAATTTTATAAAATATTAAATTTGTTATTCAACGTGAATGGTAAATAGTTTTTATAATAAGTAAGTACTCTATGTTTCATATATATATATATATATACATATATAAAGAAATGAAACACTGTTTTCGGAAAAGGATGAAAAGTTTTGATAGAAATGAAACTTTTCTCTTTAATTTGATAAAAAGGAAATTGGAACTATTTTTATGCATATTTCTGTACTTTTTTTTTTTGAAAAGTGTATATTTCCATAATTATAAAACCAATCATAATGAAAGAAAATGGAAAGGAAAATTGAAATAAAATTTTGCACAAAAAGAAATGAAATATTATATAGTCTAGCAATTGAAATGAGTTATATCCTATTTATCATTAATTTTAACCTGAATTTTTTCCCTTCTATTTTCCTTCTCCTATACCAAATCACTGAAAAAAGTAATAGTTATTTTCCCCTTCATCTCCTATCTTGTTTCCCTTCTCCTCCATTTTCTTTTTACCCCCATCAAGCACAATGAACAAAATAAATAAGAATTATCTGAAAAAATAATAATAATAAACGAAGAATATACAGTTTCCAATTGTGATAATGATTTATTGATGTATCAATGTTGACTTTTTTTTTCTTTATCTTAATTATAAAGCTAATTGGAGAAGATCTATTAGCGTTGACGCTAAGGGATTGAAAAGCAAGAAGTGATTTAGATGGCGAAGTTAAGCCAGTATCACATGCTCGTCAAAACCTTTGACGCAATTTAATTTGCAAAGAAATGATGGGGATCTTTCCTGGAATTTTGGTAGCTTTTAGATTCCATTGTTTACTGCAAAAAAAAAAAAAAATCAACCCCATTAATTATTTTTAATTAAAATTTTTGTTTGTTGACTATCAAAGATCGAAAGGTTTAGGGCAGTACAATATTTTATCAAAATTAAGTCGAATGACATATTGACAATATTCAAGTGATTAGTTGTTACTTGTTTAGTTATTTATTTTATTTATTAAGTTGGACGACGTATTTATATTTTTTTATAAATTTAATTATTTGTGATAGTTGAAACAATAAAAAAAGACTATGAGATATATGTTAAGGTTAACTTAAGATTTGGTTTGGATATTTTATTTTATATATTTAAAAAATAAAATATATTCATGTATTTACAAAAGAGATAATAACTGTTAAATCGATAAATTTTTTTTTTGAAAAAAGAAATTGATAAAATTCAAAAAACTTTGATCGCTTTTGGGGTATATCATGTTGAGGTAAATTGAGATGAATAGTGATTATATTGAAAAGTTTCCCATTGCAATTTAATTAATTGTTTCTTTTTTTTTTGGGGGGGAATTCTATTATTGATTGTGTGTTTTGTGGTGGGTTGCTTGATTTCATTGTAATCGGATTAATTTGTTTTTATTAAACAGGTCAAGCAAAAAAGGGACTTTTTATGTTCTTTTTTATATTGTCCTGGTACACTACCAAGATAGTTTAATAAATTTATTTTTGAATAAATGAAAATTTTAATTTATTTTTTAAAAAAAAGATTATTGAAAGTGTCCCAACTAGAATTGACCTTATTCGGGAATCCAAAAAGAAATACTTCCAAATTTTTAAGTCAACTGCGGCAAGACGAATTTCTGTCCTTCCTAGTCATGGTAAAAGATAACAGTATCTCTCGTGATTCTTATTGCCACTTTCTTTGTTTCCCCTTTTGTCTTTTCACGTTTATTTGTTTCCAAGGACATGAAAGCAAGAAAAACATGCATGTCCATAAAAGGTTTACATTCGCTATAACTGTTCATATATATTTTTGGTAATGGATACATACTCTATATAGAATTAGTACAAGTAGAGATGAATTATATAATTAATTGTAGGTTGATTTAGTTAAATGTAGTAATGTTTTACTCTTGAGTTCTTGACTCAAATGTTGAACCAACCCTTCTTGTCCCTACCTTATCATGCGAAACATGCCTTTGAAACATTTAGGTGAGCAATAATTTTTTATTGTACAGTTCGGGTTTTGATTAATAGGTTAAAATTCTGATAGAACCAGTGGGTCATTGACCAAGTTAAACATATGTCATTGTCGCTTGTCAGGTGAACTTCATCGACGAAGCAACAACTGAGGAATTGTTTATACATGAATATATTGCTGCTATAATATATTTGATCTTGTGCATGGAGTTGAACCTATGACTTTAGCATTAGAATAAAAAAGAAATTAATGGGTGGGAATCCTAATCAAAGCACGAGCCAAAGAATTCTGGCTTCTCGTTCGGTATGAATTATGAGCTGACATTTAGAGCAAATCAGCAGCTTAAACAAATGATAGCATGCAATAAACACTTTTCAATTATAATCAAGTCTTGTAGTTTCCTTAACAGCCATTGAGCAATCACGTTTCAATTATCAAGTTGTTAAAAACCCCGTATCATCCACATTCGTTTATGCCCAAACCTGCAGCCTGCTAGCTGCCAAACATAGCCTGATCATCCACATTCGTTTAGAGTACATCTGTTGGAGACAGAGGTGTCCAAGCCTCATGCAACCCTGCTCTGTCACTAATCTGAGTTGTCCTAGCTTCATCCATTTTCCTAAAAACTGTCGCATGCATTCAGCTGCAAAGGAAAAGCTCGAGTGTTTGCTCCCTAAAAGCCATAATACGGTGAAAAAAATGACAAGAAACCAATCTCTCCCTGCTCGTTTTGCTCAGCTGCAACCAGCTATCCATTCAAAGAACCCTAGGACAGACCTCCCTCCAAAGAAAATTATCCCGGGCACTGCAACATTTATCCAATAAGATGCCCCGAGCTCAAAGATTTTGTTTGTTAGGGTGAGATCTCCTATACAAGATCCAAGACCTTAATGGTGGTTACCCTTTTGTATTGAAGGGATAAGATCCAAGACCTTCCCCTTGACTCTCTCCTATCCTAGTACCAAAATGAAAAAAATTCGACATATGCAATTGATAAGTCTTGGAAAGTGACACAAGCTTGGTTTACTACATGTTTACCATTCAGATCCGAATTCCTATTTCTTTTGTATTCTCTCTTACGAAAAAAAATCTGACTCATACAATTGATAAGCTTTGGAAGTGACACAAGTTTGACTAATATTTTATGAGATTAATATAGTTATCCCTCTTCATGAGGAATAAGATTCTTTTTGTTGGCTAAGAGAAAAAAGCTTGGAAAGTGATACAAGATTGGAGGTGGCTGACCAACCCCCAAGGCCCAAGAGAGATAAAAGCTTCAAGATTGATATCTCTTCACTCCCCTTGAATTGATTCACTACACAATTAATCTTAATGAAACTGTTATAATAATCCCTCACTTAGAGGGATTAAATTTCTTTATAATTATCCAAAGAGGGATAAGATTCAAGATATGAATCTTACTAGCAAAATCTTGACTCGTTGATGATTAATTTGATAAGTCTTGAGAAGAGACACACAACCATGGTTCTCTACATCGTATAATGTTGTTCTGAAAATTGTTATATATACGGTGGCCTGGAGCCTGGAGGCTGTTCATAGTACACCTATGATTTAGCAGTTGCTTGTCTTTTGCTTTGTGATAATGTCAACTGGATTAGAAAAGGAAGTTGAAGTGTCCCACAGTATCTAGTTAGCAGTAAAGGCAAAGATCGTATTTAAGAGGGTTGTACCCCAACCGACAACCGGTCACTGACCTCATTCGTGCACTGTCAAAGGACTGTCCTCTTCCCGACTCCCATCCCGCGTTTTTGCATTTCTTGATCATTTTAATTTCACTCCAACTATAATTCAATCTCTACTTTCAAAAACCAGAAATATTTCCTCTCTTTCCTTTTCTGTTGTTTTGTTTTCTCATCATATGAGTATGGCAAAGGGATTCAGAGTCAAGTTTCTTTTTGTTGCTCTTCTCAACCTTTGGGTCGTCCACCAGGCGGCTTGTTCAATGAACGTCAGTAGCCATGGACATCAAGCTCACTCTCGGTTCCTTCTGGACAATGGGGTTTCTCGCACTCCGCCGATGGGGTAATCCTGTTACTGTTGCCTTCTTTATTTTAAAGGAGATTACATTATATATATTTATTAACTGGAGGTAGATCATTATTGCAGTTGGAATAGCTGGAATCACTTTCATTGCGATTTAAATGAGACGATTATAAGGAGTACTGGTGAGCTTCTCTGTTTCAACCAATAATAACAATGTTATTTCATGGAAGGATTTCATTGAACTTAGGCCTACTTTGCTTGCATGCGTATCTCCCACTCTCTCTGTTTTCTCCAAAAGATTGATTAATATTTTGTTGCAGAATAGATGCTTAAGACCACCACCAAGCAGGGTTACGGTCCCTTTGGAAAGCACAGTATAATTTCTTCCATTTTCAATATAGTTGACTTTGAATATTCCAACAGTGGACACCCTTCAATCTGCAGTCTTTTTCAGTGTTTCTCTTTGTTCCAGTAATTAATTTTGGCTTGAATGCATTAAAATGCTAACCTGAATTCTATACTTTATAAACTGAACCGTCTTTCACTCAACAAGAATTGCCTACACACTCCCTTATTAGGTTCTGAATAGGTCTAACTATGGAATTCTTGATATTGAACTGTAGATTATATATTACCTTCTTGTTTCCTTGTACCTTGGGTCTTTTTATGACTCAAACTTCTATGCATTTAATATTGCAGAGTAGATGTTTAAAATTGTAGGCCATGATCTTTACTTTCCTTGAATAGGACCATCTTTTTCCATGCATTTAAAATTTGGTGCATCTTCTCTACACCTAATTTTAACGGACCGACTTTGAATTTCAATTTCTTACTCCAAACTGCATCATATGGTTGTTGGGTTATTTATTTATTGTTTTTTTAAAATCTTGTGACTTCTTGCTGTCAATTGTTAGTTGACAGAGTATGCATTGCCTCTGCCTAAGTGAATTTCTCTTATGTTATGTTCTTAATTAATTAATTGAATCTTTCTGTACTCATCTAAATCCTTTAAGGAACAAGCTGAACTATTTCCTTATGTTTTGACCTAGAGTTATAGAACAAGAGTCAAATATTTGAAATTGCTGGAATCAGAAATCTTGATTTAATGTTAGGATTTCGAGCTGAAATATTTGCACATCCTCTCAACATGGATTTTTACTAGTTTGTTTTGTTCCTGAGAACAGCGGACGCTCTTGTTTCAACTGGTTTGGCAAAACTTGGATACAAGTATGTAAATCTTGGTATGAATCAAAAACAAGCTTTTCTTAATTCTATTTGCCAATACCTGTGGATTCTGTGGAGAGTTACCAAATAAACCATAATGGTGATTGCCTGAATTGTCTCTGATTTACTGATTGGTTGTGTATGAGCAGATGATTGTTGGGCTGAAGGGGAAAGAGACAAGAAGGGTAATTTAAGGGGCAAGCTCACTACCTTTCCATCTGGCATTAAGGCCCTTGCAGATTATGTTCATTCCAAAGGCTTGAAACTTGGGATATATGCTGATGCTGGGTAAAATGTCCCTGAATTATTTTGATTATGTATAACTAGTGTGATCATCATGGTGCACGTGGCGTACTTGAAAGTTTCTTTTGCATATAAAAACAAATATATGATAAAGTGTTTGAAAGTTCAAAACTTTGTTCCATCTCCACAGTAATAGAACCTGCAGTAACCAAATGCCTGGCTCTCTTGGGCATGAAGATCAAGATGCAAGGACTTTTGCTGAATGGGTTGGTGTCCTTAAGTTTGCAACTATATAATTTGCTTAAATACAGGATTCCAGCTGATGGGGGCTTCCTTTTTGTAGGGGGTTGACTACATAAAGTATGACAACTGCTACAATGATGGTTCCAAAAATCGAGGGAGGTAAAATCAATTGTCACTGGAGTTTATTATATTGAGCATTAACATCTAGTTATGTAACAAAAAATTTTCTTTGTGAAGGTATGTGAGGATGAGTCGTGCATTGCAAAAAGCTGGCCGCCCAATCCATTACTCTTTATGTGAATGGTATGTGCATATGAAGTTTATGACATCAGCTCTATGCTAAAATTTAAGGCATGTTCCTTAAACAGTACTGTATTCTTCCAGGGGACAAGAGAAACCAGCAATATGGGCTGGTGCATATGGCCATTCTTGGAGGACTACAGGGGATATTAATGACACCTGGGCAAGGTCTAGTCCTTTTTCTTCTTTTATTAATGTACTCTGAAGCTGATTAACCGATTATGTTTATGGATTAAGCATTGAATTAGTTGTTTTCACAGTTTCATTTGAGACTTTCCTTTCCTTTTTCCCCTTTTCCAGTATAACCTCAATTGCAGATGCAAACGATATTTGGGCAAGATATGCTGGACCTGGCGGGTGGAATGGTAAGTGCAAACTTTTAACTTCTGCTTCTGCTATGATTTTTTCCTTCAGTGCAAAAGGTTGCAGCACTGTTCAAGAAATAACATAACTAGTTCCATAGCTACTTCGTTCATTCCTCTTTTGTTCAATCTTATTTCACTAATTTGAGTTATAATCACAAATGCATAATAGATCCTGACATGCTGGAAGTGGGCAATGGAGGAATGACCGTAGAGGAATACCGGTCTCATTTTAGTATTTGGGCTCTTATGAAGGTGTGTCTCTTAATTCTAGCCTTCTTTTTATCTTGCACATAATCTGTTGTGATTATATAGTAAACCTTTTCACGGCAGGCTCCTCTGCTTCTTGGATGCGATGTTTCATCTGCCAGCAGAGAGACTCTAAGTATCATTGGAAACAAAGAAGTGATAGACATTAATCAGGACCCACTAGGAGTTCAGGGGAGGAAAATACGAACCAAAGGTGGCCTTGAGGTAATCTTTTAAGCACTGTATTCTTCACTTCATATACACAGAAGTCATCTTGCCAAACCCGCTAAGAAAAAAAAAATGGAAGTCCGTACATATGATTGACCACAATTTCCTCATCAACACAATACAGATTTGGGCAGGGCCATTATCAAGGGGAAGGGTGGTGGTAGTGTTATGGAACAGAAGCCGCGCGAGAGCACCAATCTCCGTGGGATGGAGAGAAATTGGACTCTCTCCTTCTCGTCCTGTCACTGTTAGGGATGTGTGGAAGGTATGGTTCTGCCTTATAATCCTCTCATGATTTAAACTAACAACGGATCTCTTATGTTCTTCCTTTATAATGATAACAAATGAATTGGTGACATCTAAAGGCTGCCCTTAACCTTCATGATATTTTTGTTGCAGCACAAATTTGTTGCAATGAAAAGGCGCTATAGATTGACTTCAAGCGTTGCTTCTCACTCTTGTAAGATGTATGTTATGACACCATTTAGTGGATGAAGGAGGCTCTTAAGAAGAATTCCCATTATTTGAGACAATTTAATTTGGGATGATTTAATATTTTTAGGCTTTTCATCAATGCTGTATTGACATGGCCCTTCAGATCTTCCATCTTTTTTCTGATACTCCAAAAGAAGTTAGGGAGATCAGCACTGGGGACTATCTGCTGCAAAATATAGTATATCTAGATTATCTTTCAGTTAAACCATGCCAAGTCTTCTTTCCTTCCTTTGTCCTTTTATGTGAAATTAGACCATGCCAAATGTTAAACACAAAGACTTTTTATCCGTATGGATGTAAATTCATTGTCCTCTGATATGATTTAAACATGTAGTCTCACTAGCATCTAAACCCACCTGTTCTTACCTAAAGAACAAGTGTAGTAAAGTTGCTGGTAGCCGATGAACTCTGCTTATGAGACAAAACCTTCAATATAAAAGGACAAAAGCAGCTCCGCTTCTGTGCAAGCCACAGCTTGGACAAATCTGAATATTCAAAGATTTTCCTGCGGAATCTTGACTTGGCAGCTCGGATCAGTATAGCTTGCTTCAAATAGCAACTTTGCTTGATCCAGTCTCTTTTTGAGTTTGACTTCATCAGAAATCTCTAAGCAAAGCAACGTTTTTACTTTGGTCTTCATGTGATTGCTTGATGTTAAACTGAAAATGTTCATTGGCTAGTGAATTCATACGTACCATCCTCATTGTTTGAGGTAAATCATCGAAATGACACCTGATTTCTGCCATTCCCACAGTTCTTGTGTCTATCAACAATTTTTACAAGAGACTAAAAAAAAAAGAATCTGTTATTATCTCTTTTGTTTTCAAAAGTCAGCTCTATGGCCTAAAGTTTGGTGATATCTCATCTTCTATTAACAGTTAGAAATGAGAAAAGAGCCATTAATATTTTGTCCTTTACTTGGAAGTGGCCCGGGACCAATATCTTTCCTGATAATATTAACTGATTTGTGATGAAGACATCCATTTTGGTGTAGATACAGCTGCTAAAGATATATATTAGCCTTTCTCTACCTACATGGCCATAGCGTTTCCAGTTATGTCTACCTTTGAATTTGGAAAAGGCATCCATTACTCCACATTTGTGATGACAAAAACAATGTCAATCTCTGTTGAAATTAAATGAACTTTCATGAAAAAGGATTTCCTCTTTAGTAATGATTATGTAGAAGGTTCTTTTGGTTAGGGAGAGAAGACGTGTTGTAATGAGTGAATTGGAATGCGCTAGAGGCAGTAAAAACGAAGATTGGAGTGGTCTTTAAAGCATAAGTGCTTTGGGTGAGAGGTGGTGAGGGATGAGAAAAGGTAGACGAAGCAGCAGAAAATGGCAAAAACTAAATTGAAAGAATACTTGGAGGAGTCTAGAAAGAGTTTTTAGGATAATCTCTGTTGGATTTCTAATGATTTTTTATTGCCTTCTAACCTCCAAGGCTCTCATATTTATACTGAATAGGAGCACTTTCTTAGGAGTAGTTAGAAGAGTACGTTCAGTAATGGGAGAATGTGTTTGTTATGAAAGAGCAGATAAATCTTAGGAATAGTTAGAAGAGTACGTTCAGTAATGGGAGAATGTGCTTGTTATGGAAGAGCAGATAACGAACGGTTTAGGAGATATTAAAAGAATGACCATCTAATTGGGTAATGGGCATAAATTTTGAGTAATGGAGTAGTGGCACTTGATAGTGTGCCACGTGTGTTCTTAAGAAATACAAAACAGATCAAGGGGTAAAGCACATGTATTTTAAGAAAAGGTTAAAGAGCAAACTCTCTTAACTATCTCCATATCTGAGCTACCAAGCCAAGCTTTTAAAATATCTCAAATGTGAAGGTAACTTATGAACTTTGTCACTTGTTTTGAGTTACTTTTACTTTCCTATACAAATAGTTGTTCCATACTTGTTCCTGGGTGTTTCTGTGCTTGTAAAGCTCCTTGGGTGCTTCTACTCTTAAAACACCCCTAAACGCTTTTGTGCTTGGAACGTCCTTGGGCGCTTCTATACTTGAAATGCCTTTAGGCGCTTCTACGCTGGGAACGCTCTTGGGCACTTCTGTGTTTGGAACACCCCTGCGGTTGGAACACCTTAGGAGCTTCCAGTTTAGAACACCCTTGGGCACTTCCATGCTTGGAACACCTCAGGCGCTTTCGTGCTCGAAACTCCCCTAAGCTCTTCTACGCTTGGAACATCCTTGATGTAATTTTTCTGTAAACAATATTTTAAAAATAATAATTAATCAGAATTGGGGTATCTACAGATTACAACATGAGGTGCTTTTCTGATAAATTATGAAAGACCATCCCTTTAACAGACACTTTTGTCAGATGACAACTAAGTTTAAAAGGCAAGCTTTCTCATATCAATGCTCTTACTAACTGCATCAGATTTTTCCCCTAGCACCATTGCTGATCATAGCTCCAAACTTTTCAGTTCCAAGCAGTGAAGCTTTGAAATTCTTTTCTAAGAATTGGATCACAACAGGTATAGTAAGGTAGAATAAATGTCAACATAATGTTAATGGGGACAGTAATGCTGAAAATGAAATTGATGATGGGTACTCTTAGTGTCAAGCTACTTGAACTTTTGATACGAATGCATATCCATTGGCATTTACATTAACATATATTTCTACTTCAGGCACACAAGACAGAAGAAAATGAAAGTAGAACCACAATGAAGATCATGCCAATCAATTCCAGGGAACTACCAGATGGTTTAACTTCATCAGGGTAACCCAGGTCAGCAAGACCGGTGGAGTGGAATGCAGAATACATAGTTTCTGTAGCTAAAGAATCAACTGATCAAGTCTTACACGAAAACTTAACAGAGCTCACTGTGATTCTATTGTTGATTATGATGCTTCTAAAGAATCAAAACTTCAAAAAAGTATTCACGGAGGACTCAAGTTGATTTTCTTAGTTAGGAATTTAGGCAATGAAATTGCATTTCCCTCGTGCTTTTTGTGGTTCATTACACGAAATCTGTGATAGCGTATCTTCTATGGAAAACAACGTCCAACAGATTTGGCTCTTTACTTGAAGCAAAGAGGCAATTTGGCCATAGAATTCCTTTCGGTGGCAAAAGAAAAGAAACCAAAAGAGAAAGAAAATACATGTACAAAAATGGGCAGAAGATTCTTAGATTTTTCCAAAAAAAAAAAAAAGAAGTGAGATAGATAAAGATGATTGGAATTAATAGCGAGAATGTGAAAGAGTGAATAGACAACCGCACACACCCCCATGCATTTCCTGAAGGCTATAATATAAGTAAACTCCAAAAGATAAAGGCGCTATCAAGGAAAGCATGCTACCTGTATTCTATATATACATATATTCGGATCAATTATGGAAGGAAAATGACAACCAGCTGCCAGGTCAAAGACGGCCCCTTGTTCCATGGATTCTGCCTGCTGTTCACTGGGTTTTTCGCTTTCTTATTCCCACCCTACAGCAGAAAATTTTCATGGTTCTGCCAGGTAATCTCCTTACTAGTTAAAGGTTAATCAATTTTATGTATACTTATCTAGAAATTTACATGGGAAATGTTTTCAGGATGCAATCCAGAAGTAAACTTCCTTGAGCAAGTTTTACAGTATGTAGTGATTGTTGCATTGCTGTATGAGATGAACAAGTGCTGAATGAAGAAAGTATGGGTCAAGAACACACATGCAAACCCACACTCTCCCTTTTCTCTTGAAAATTAGTTTTTCGGATTGTGGGCGTTAGGCTGTTGCATAGGAAAAGCATGACATGGAAAGCGTAGAGGCAGTTCCAAACCTATGACCCCAGAAAGCTGCCCCTTCCCAAATTTGTTGCCTTTTGCCCGCTTATGTGGTCCCTACCACCCATTCCCAACACTTGTCACAACAGCCTTCACTCTGCTATGCCACGTGTCATCCGATAACGGGTGCCCACGTGGCTCTTTATCAGAACATAGCAGCCACTCTTTGTCCCCCTTCCCCATACCCCTCTTCCCCTACCTTATAACATTAATATCATATCTCTTGTGTCCATTATTTTTCATTTACCTCAATAGTCTTCAAGTCCATAGGTTTCATTAAAGTTCAAAAGAAAAGTTTAAATCGAAGGTAAAATTCAGCAAAATTAATGGAGAGTACAGATTCATCATCTGCCTCGCCGCACCCGCAACTCCCTCCAGGGTTCCGGTTCCACCCGACAGATGAAGAGCTAGTGGTTCACTACCTCAAACGGAAGGCTGCTTCTGCTCCTCTGCCTGTTACAATCATAGCAGAAGTTGATCTTTACAAGTTTGATCCGTGGGAGTTGCCAAGTACATGTCCAGATTTACTTGATCACCATGTTTTCATTGATCAACTCATATTTAGTTAAACACCTTTGATGAACAAGTCTTTGGATTATGCAATTTTGTAGGTAAGGCAACCTTTGGAGAGCAAGAGTGGTATTTTTTCAGTCCTAGAGACAGGAAATATCCGAATGGAGCAAGGCCTAATAGAGCCGCAACTTCTGGTTATTGGAAAGCCACAGGGACTGATAAGCCGATTGTAACTTCTAATGGTAATCAAAAGGTTGGTGTCAAAAAAGCTCTAGTATTCTATGGAGGTAAGCCTCCAAAAGGGATTAAAACAAATTGGATCATGCATGAATATCGCCTTGTCGACAATAATTCTACTTCAAAGCCACAAATCGCTGATGTAGCCAACAGGAAAGGTTCTTTAAGGGTACGTAAGTAATCTGTTGAAGTCCCATAAATTTAAGATTTAGATCACTTACCGATGTGTTTTTTCTGTCTTCTCCTCTTTCTGCTTTGCCTTCTTGGTTTCTGTTTCCAGCTTGATGATTGGGTTCTATGCCGGATCTACAAGAAGAATAATACCCAAAGACCGATGGAGAGGGACAAAGACTATTCCACAGTGGGGATGCTAGCAACACTGCCAACTTCTACCCATCAAAATCCAAAGCCTCCTACCTCGAAAGCTACAAGTTATGGTTCATTGCTAGAAAACGAAGAGAATTTCTTCGAAGGGATACTAACAGGAGAAGGCATGCAACACAGTACCATTTCACAAATACCAGCTGCCTCTTCAAGCTCAAAGCAAGATCTTTCCATGTCCTTAGCTTCTACGACGACAAATACATTCCCCGTTAAACGTACAATTCCTCCACAGTACTGGAATGAACCAAATTCTTCATTTGGCTCACAATCCGGAAAAAGATTCCAGGGTGATCTGAATAGTAGTAGCACAGCTGGCATTGATGATACCAACTCCTTTGTTTCTTTGCTCCATCATCTACCTCAGAACGCTCCATTTTACCCTGGCACGCTCGTTGGATCCCTCGGTGATGGCGTTTCCCGCCAGCAGTTTATACTTCCTAGCATGAATTGGAACTCTTAGTCTGAGTTTTTCAAGGCCTTAATGGTTGTGAGTGTAGCTAATTTATACATCTTAGTTATAATGTATGAAATGATTCAAGCAGGATATAACCAAGGTTAAGAACATTTTTATTTTTTTGCACTGTATAGTCAAATAAGACTATGATTTATGCTCTATATTAGCCAATAAATAATTTGCTTTGAGGGATAACAGTATGGCGGATCAATATTGGTAAGGTCTTTGAACTTACTCTCAGTTTATTTAATTTTCAGCCATGGTTTCTAGCTACACTGATGAAAAAAGAACAGGAAAGCGTACACCTTTCGCAGCTAGAGAATTAAACATGGAAGGGAATCTTGATTGTTTAATAGCTAATCTTGATTTGGGAAGATTATGGTGATGCCATATTCCTTTGTCCTTTCATGTTAATAGCATTAGTCCTCTCATCAACATCAAATCTACATCCAGGGCGGCATCGTTAGAATTGGATTTCTCCAACATGGAGAATAACTCAGGCACCTTGATTTTTCTCAAAGTCATAGATAGATACATACATGGATTAGTATATTATATATATATATATATATATATATATATAAATTTTAATATAGATTGATCATGAAATTAGATTTTCAGGTGAACAATATTGACAGTTGTATAATAAATATAGACATCATACAATTTATTAATTAAAAAAAAGCTACTACTAAATATAAAATTGGGAAAGCCAACCCAAACTAGCTAAAAGAATTTATTATGAGAGATATGAAAGAATCTATTTGGGACCATAATTTCCAACAAATGACGTAGGATTATTCCAAATGTCATAATCAAGCTGTTAATTACCCAACATCACTAAAAATAAAATAAAAGATAAAAAAAAAATCATTTGGGGTTTCAAATGTCAACATGGCCAACATGATCAGCCTTTTTACTTCACCTCATGGCTCCAATGTTTCGTCCTGACATTGGCCTGTGAAAAAAGCACTTCACCCCAAACTGTCTTGCCAATTTTCATTGGCTCAAGCTGTGGTCGATCGTGTCATTTGATCACTGCTTTTAAGGAGGAATAAACCAATAGGTTTCAGATTAAAAACATTAATGGGATTAAACATATAATCATGGTTTATCAACATGCTTAATATTTTCATGATTATAGTTTAAGGATATGATATGAGAGGGTGTCATTTTCATTGAACTGGTTAGACATGGGAAGATTAAAGCATATCTAAGTAGGTTATCAAGGTCATTTTGAGCACGACAGCAGGACCTATATAGCTCCACAAAATGGTTTCTGCATACCTTGTTGACTGTATATGGGGGCCATCTTACCTCATTAAGAGGAATCATAGCTTAATTCCAAATTAATTAACCCTAATAATCACTTGTTTCACTTTCTTGGTAAAGATAACAGAGGGAATTGTTTTTTTCAAGATTAGTCTAGTTCTAGAAATGGAAATCATGGTATAAAAAATATAAACAACTTTTTATGAATTTTGGATCTTTATGATCTGATCTTTGTGGAATATTTCCTCATTCAATTAGAAACCCTCTCTCAACATGCCCTATAAATTGTGTAATAGATGAATTAATTAATACGCATTTCACTATCAATATTATTCATTATTCTCCATTAAAAAAACATTATTTTGTTCAAATTAACCTTGTAAATACTTTTATTTTTTTTATTAATATAGAAAGAAATACTTAATTATACAATTGGACTGTCTTTATATCTTTTGCTTATAGCCCAAACCCTTTTTGGGCTTCAAACTTTGATTGTGGGCCAAATGGGATAGGTGTAGATGCTTGAGAACCCACTAAAATGATCTGATGTTTAACAAGATTTGGTAGGGCTCAGGATCATATCTTACAAGGTGGCCTAAAGCCCATTGGTTTACTATTGGTTTATGTTCTGATGTTTAACAAGATTTTGTAGGGCTCAGGATCATATCTTACAAAGTGGGCTAAAGCCCATTGGTTTAATATCGGTTTCTGATTTTTCTTAATCAAGTGAAAAAGTACAATCTTCACACAAGAAGCCCAGAAAATGATAAGAGAAATTGACATTTTAAGTATAATCCATAACTACTCCGAAAAGAGTCTTACAAATATCAAATATACATATAAAAAATTACTATTATGTATATAAATTCTTATTATCACATAACATAAAAATAAGTCGAATTAAGATATAACACGTTAATATCTAAAAAGTTATCATATATTTCAAAATAAATAAGATTCACAATTTAATAATAATAGTAAGAACTTTGTCGAGTAAAAGTCATTTGCATGGAAACAATATTTTTTGTCATTTGCTAATTAAAAATGAAAATTCTTTTTTTCTTTTTTCTTTCGCATCGTTTTTCATGCTAGCTATGGCCTGCCCCACTAGCTGTCAGTTATCAAAGTTGGTTAATAAAATCCAGCCAAATGGACCACGAAACATAAATTCTTGTAATAAAGTTGATATTGACTTTCTAGGATTCACGTTTTTACGCACTGAGAGCTTGCGTAGGGAATGACGACGATGGAGATTCAGCATAAGGCCGTTCTATGGCCAAAGATTTCTGAAAATTAGTATGATTTTCTATGGTCATTAAGCTTTCCGACAACCATCGACCCCATCCCCACCCTGACCCTCCAACAACCAACGTGATCAGGTCGAGTACCCCCTTAAAGAGCTGAAGCTTAAATTGCGGTCCAAAAACTTTCCTATGGCAATAGTTTCGAGGTTTCACATTCCTTATTCAAACTTATAGTTATGCCCCAGGACCAAAGAAGCTTGAAAATGTGGACAGGTTTTAAAGGTAAAATGACATGATGCTCCACATCTAGACGAAGACAAAACACATTATGGGAAGTTTCAGAAAATTCCAAGGAGTACAATGTGTTTCAAACATGTAAAGATAGAAATATATAGAAAAGACTGGCGCTAAAACTAGAACCAGAAAAAAAAAAAAGTACCTGCCGCATGGACCTAACATGTGTGTGTATAAGGGAATGAATGGTGAAGATAAATATATTAAAAAATGAAAGACCGTAATGGAGGAAAGCTCAATCCCAGAATAGATATTGTCCAAATAAATTTAGAAAAAAATATGAAAAATAACCTCCTTAAGTTTGATTTAAAAATATTCTTTATTATAATTTTAATTGTTTTTAATTAATTTTGATCGAACTTGACAATAATACCCTTTAAACAATTTTAGATAAATTAATATAGTTTCGATTTTCTCTATTTTTCCATTCATATAAAAATTTTAAAATTAAATTTTGAATTCTCTCTGTTACCAAATACTGTCTGTTGCTATCCCAAAGAGTAGAAATGACATCAAAATATGTGTTTTAAGTTCTTGAGTTTATTCATTTATTCATAGAATCTTAAAGTTGAGGAGTTAAAATTGATTAGATATATTTGCAAATTAAAATACTGTATGATTTTGACAACTTAAACTTGATTGTAAGTAGACAAATCCATTAGTTATTAGGTATTATATTACTGATTTTTAGACATTGTGTTACTGATTTTTAGGTATTATAAAATTAGTTTTTAGGCATTACATGACTTACTCATTGCATCTCTAGTTTCTGAACTCTAGGCTAGCAACCAACCTATTGATATAAGTATAAGGAGTGAAATTAAATCCAAATGAAAACTAAAGTACTTTCACAATCCTAGGCTCCATTTTACTGAACTTCTAGAAATTTCTTAGCATTAATATATTAGTTTAGCTTGTTACTTTAATTTCAGTTTTAATTCATTTTTAAAATTATATTTACTTGGATAAGATTAAAATGTTAAATTTTAATAATTAGTAAGAGTTTAGATACAATTCTCTGTTAAAACGATACTTACTTATTATTATAGTACTTGTTCGACATGTAAGCTTGTATGTGTAGAACTAGCAACAATAAACCATATACATTTTTCATGTTTTGGTAAAAATTTGTTCCAGGAAGTACTTCTATATATATAATGTCAGATAACGTAGTATATATCATTCACAGGGGAGAAAGAAAAACAAAATTGTTTCGCTGCTGTTTCTCTTGCTTTTGTTTAAACTAAGCAGCAAGTATGGAACTCTTGCATGTTTCAATTCGAGCTTTAGTTAAAGAGATAAAGGAAGAGATGTTGGACATCGATCCTTGCTTGTTTGTTTCCTCTTCTGCTTATGACACTGCTTGGTTGGCCATGATTAATACTGCTGCAGATTCCGATCGGCCACATTCATCACCCATGTTCAAGGCTTGCTTGGATTGGGTGCTGAATAATCAGACAGAAGAAGGGTATTGGGGAGAGTGTGACTCCCATGGCAATCCCACCATCGAGTCTCTGCCTGCTACTTTGGCTTGTGTAATTGCACTCAAAAAGTGGAATGTGGGAAATAAAAATATAGAGAAAGGTATACAGTACACTCAACTACGTATATAAATTGCATTCAATCATTTTTGTCGATTTTATTCAAAATTTTGATAAACTTCAGGATTGGACTTTGTTCATGGAAACGCCGAGAAGCTCCTTGGAGTAAATCACGACCACTTTCCCCGTTGGTTTACAATTGTTTTCCCTGGGATGATTGAACTTGCGCGTAAAGCTGGGCTAGAGCTTGCCTTCCCTTCCCAGTTAAACGAACTGTTGTCGGACATATTCTACCAACGGCAAAGGATCCTTGAAACGTACTTGCTCTCAAATTAAATAGTAGTAGTTGAAAACTTGATCTTCAAAAGCATATGAAGTATTGGTGATTAATGATAAACTGGTAAAAAGAATAACTAATAATTGGTTATTGATGTGAAACTTTTTTGTAGCGAGGAACTTGTTGACGGTCAATATCCTCCATTGTTATCATATATTGAAGCGCTGCCTTCGTCGTATGATATCAGCGGAGAAGACATAACCATGAACTTGAGTGGTGATGGCTCATTGTTCCAATCTCCCGCTGCCACTGGGCGGGCTTTCATGGCTACTGGAAAAGAAGAGTGCTTAGGTTATCTGGAATCTCTTGTACGAAGATGTGCTAATGGAGGTCAGATAGCTCAGTTTTACTTTAACCTTGCCCTCGCAACCTTTTGGATTAACGACCTAAGTAGACTTTGCTTCATTTTTGCTTCAAAAATTTGTTGACTTTTGATGCAGTTCCTCCAACTTATCCCATGGATGAAGAGCTAATAAAGCTTTGTGTGGTCAATCAACTACAAAGGTTGGGGTTAGCTGACCATTTCACGCATGAGATTGAAGCCAATTTGGCCCAGCTTTACCGGTATTTCAAAATTACCTCTCTCTGTCTCTCTGTCTCTCTGTTTTCCCCCCATTTATTACATAGCTATGAGCAAACTGCCTTTGATGTCAATTTATAATTAAAACTCTTAGGAATTACAACAGCCAAGGGTCGCAGGCAAAACCAAGAAGCAATCCAGTTAGTGCAATTCAGCTGCACAAAAACTCTTTAGCGTTTCGGCTTCTTCGCATGCATGGTTATAGCGTATCACCTTGTACGGTTGAATCAAACAATCCTTCGCCATTGTGTAATTTAATGTTTTCAATATCGGAAAAATGATTATAATTTATAAATCTTGTTTTTGCATATGCAGGGCAGTTCTTTTGGTTCTTGAAAAATCAAGAAGTTCGAGCTCGTATTGAAAAAGATTATGAATACTTTTCAAGCGCAATGCTCAACGTTTATAGAGCAACAGACTTTATGTTTCCAGGAGAGTATGAACTCGAGGAGGCCAGATCATTTTCTCGGAAAGTTCTAGAGAAAGTGTTATTCAAGGGTACTAGAGACAATAAGGACAACTTTAGATCTACCAACCTGGAAAAAATGGTAATTGAATAATATGTAGTGTTTTTCTTTTATAGAATTCGCAATGGAATATTTCTATTACATTCAATAAAATTTTCAAATTTATATTTTAATCAAATAGTCTTTTATTATTAACGATAAATTAATTATTTTTAATTAAAATATTATTTATTAATTTTATATTCATATACCCAATATTAAATGTCACGTAATCATATTATAATGTCAAATAAAAATATCATATCATTATATATTATGACATGTCGATATATCACATTAACATCATGTATTATAAGTAACGTTTTTACTAATAATAATAATAAAATTTTATTTTATTTAAAATAATAGTATAAAAGATTAAATGAAGATAATAAAAAAATAATAATATTTAATAAATGAAAATTCTTTTGAAATATTATGTCATAATGATTTGACAAAGAAATACTTGATGGCAAGACAAAAAGCTGTCATGCGTAGTACGGACGACAATCAAATTGGACGTGTCCAAAACTCCAAAACCCTTTTCTGCACGAAATTGTTTAAGCCATTAATTTTTGGTAATAATTTATTTCTGCACGGAATTGCAGTTCTCATCCACTTTAGAAACTATATATGGAATGGTATTAATGTACTTAATTTTTCATGCTTTAAAATGTCTCATAGATGGAGCATGAGCTGAGACATCCTTGGATCGCTCGACTGGATCATTTGGAACATAGAACCTGGATTGAAGAGAAAAACAGCAATGTTTTGTGGGTAGGCAAGGCCTCCTTCCACAGGTATATATATAGTCACTGTAACTTGACATTTTTTAAAGCAAAACTATACTTAAAGATGTTTAAAGTACTTAAAAGAAAAGGCTAACCATCAAACCTTTTGGAAGCAGGTTCTCACCCCTTTTAACTGAGAAGTTAATGCAACTGGCAGTGGCAGATTATGAGTTTCGGCAGCTTATATACAGGAATGAGTTGGAGGAAGTGAAAAGGTTTTTCTTTTCTTCAACAGAAATACGAGATTATTTGTACAATGGTTATTATGTTATAAATATTTTTTGGGGGGGCAAAGTATTATGCTAATTGGGGACTTATTGTTGTGATTTTCTTGGGTTCAATTTCCATAGGTGGTCAAGGAATGAGGGGTCTCAGCGATATGGGATTTGGTCGAGAGAAAACTACATATTGTTTCTATGCAATTGCCTCCAGCATTCCACTACCATATGACTCTGATATACGGATGATAATTGCAAAAGGTGCAATTGTGGTAACAGTTGCTGATGATTTTTATGATATGGAAGGTTCTTTAGATGAGTTGAATAGCCTCACTGATGCAATCGGAAGGTAATTACAGAGAACTAAAGTTTAATGGGTCGATGTTCGATCCTTTTCATTGCACTGATGCAATTGGATTGATGCATAAAATAGATGGGACGCTAGTGGATTGCGTGGCCATAGCAAGACTATCTTTGATGCCCTTGATGATCTCGTTAGAGAAATTGTAGCAAAAGTTCTCCAACAACAGGAAACTGATATAACAATTTTTCTGCAGCAGATAGTAAGTTTAACAACATTCAAGTGGTTAATTCATCCATTTTTCTTTTGCTTGTATTCATGGAACTTAAATCCTTTTTTTGTTTTTTTAATGTTTTTTTATTGTCAAGTGGTATGAAACATTTGCTTCATGGCTTGTGGAAGCGAAGTGGAGCAGGGGAGGATTTCTTCCATCAATTGATGAATACCTTGGAACTGGAATGATATCCATTGCTGCACATACCATAATTCTTCCTGCTTCATTTCTATTGAATCCAAGCTTAATAGATTGCAAAGTCAGGCCAGGTGAATATGAGACTGTTACCAAATTGCTGATGCTCATTCCCCGTTTATTGAATGACATACAGAGCTATCAGGTGACGATTACTGAACATTGTAAAGGCTAGATACATTTCTTTATATTTAAGGAAATATAACTGATAATTTTGTCTTGTAATCGCAGAAGGAACAAGAAGAGGGGAAAATGAACTGTGTATTACTCTATTTGAAAGAAAATCCGGGAGCAGACATTGAAGATTCAACGGCCTATGTTCGAGAAATACTTGACAAGAAGTGGGGAGAGTTGCTCCAGCATGTTCTGATGGATGGATTCGAAGATTTGCCCAAACCATGCAAGCTTCTCCATCTATCATGCGTGAAAGTGTTTCAGATGTTCTTCCACTCCCGCAACAGATTTGATTCCAACACGGAGATGCTTCAGGACATCCAAAAGGCAATCTACGTCCCTCTAAATGTTGGAACCTCAAAACCGTTGATGCCTCCTCAGAAGGAAGATGAAACAATCAACTCCCACTCTGGTCGGCCTCCCAAATATGAAATATCACAGATCGAGCTAGCTAGTTCTTAGTTTGCCTACAGTCTGAGGCATGTTTAGTTATGGTAATATGTTTGTGCCACCGAGTTTTACTGTATCTTTCTCTTAGTGCAGCTCATGAATTAGTCTCTGCTGCATTCTGAGCAGCTATTCTGGAGTTGTAAATGTTATGTTTTTTCGATAAGTAAGTGTTAGATTTATATTATTTAGTATTGATAATGTGACAAGTTTTATATTATATTCTAATAAAGTGGGTTAAGCTTTAATGTTAAATGTGAGTTTAAAAGTATAGACCTAAATAAAAAACTTTAAGTCTTGTAATAATTTAAAAAGCTAACTATCTTTATTATATTCAATTAAGTTTTTAAATTTTTATTTTGAATTAAATAAGTTTCACTTACTAACTATTAATTAACTTTCTTTAGTTAACAGTACAATTAATATTTTTATACCACGTCATTTGTCATATAGCATGTTAATGTGTTATTTTGATGATGTCAATGTTATGTGACAGATAACGTGACAATAAAACTTACCAAAAAAAGATTTTCACATGATATTGGCATGTCAACATGTCACATGATAGATGATGTAACATAAAAGTGCTAATTGTATTATTGATTAATGGAAGTTATTCAATATTATGAAAATAAAAGATTTATTTGACCTAAAATAAAAATTCAAAGATTTAATTGAAAGAAATAAAAATATAGAAGTTTGATTGACTTTTTTTATATAGTTCAGAGACTTATTTAGATTTTTAATAAAAAAAAAAAGTATTTTCATTTCTTTTTGGGTTAGAATGAGGCCGAACCCCTATTGGGCTTCAAACTTTTATTATGGGCCACCAGAGAGTTAGGTGTGTGGATGCTCGGGAGCCCACCAAAATGTTCTGACGTTGTAAAAGATTTTAAAGGGGCTCAAGATCATATCTGATAAAGTGGGTTAAAACCCATTGGATTAATATTGGTTTCTGATATGAATATTCTTTTTATCTAGTGAAAAAAATACAATCTTCACACAAAAAGCCTAAAAGAAATTCAAAAATTTCTGAAAAGATAATGATCAAGACATTTAAGTATAGTCTATATTTACTCTCAACAGAGTCTTATAAATATCAAATAATACATATAAAAAATTACTATTACGTATATAAATTCTTATTATCACAATACTATAAAAAGCCATACAAATTAAAATACAACACATTTATATATAAAAATTGTCATATATTTCAAGATAAATAAATTCATAATCTAATTATTTAATAACAATAATATTACAAATTAATGAAAATTTTAAAATTATTTGAATTGAAATGATAATTAAGACACAACACATTTTTTTCATGCTAGCCAAGGCTTGCGGACCGCGATCAGTGCATGGATTCGTGAATCACGACTATGGACCGGTCATGTAGCTTTGCTATGACGTATTTCCGAGGTTAACGTTCCTTGTTTAACCTTATCATACAGGGATTGGAAATTTGGAAAGTTTTTCAACAATTTTAGGCTTTCCCAGCATGGAAACTTGAAAGAAATGGACATGCTTTAAGGTAGGAATTAGACATGCAGACACCCCATGCTCCAAATGACAAACACATTATAGAAATTTCAGAAAATTGCAAAGGAATACAATGTGTTTCATGCATGCAACTCCTCATTGAATTTTTAAAGCAAGTTGACAAGACTATTATACCTTAGACTTGCCTATTTTTCAAATTAAATCAAATGTCAAGTTGCTTTTCATTCTTTAATTGAAAGCTGTTTGATATATATTTAATATATTCATCAATAATATGTGAGAGATATAATCCTATATTAAAAAAAATTCTTTAAATAATAAGGAGAATAATTCCTTAATAATTGGATTATGGTTAAATTTTCCGAATCTTAATTAGTCTTGAAAATTAATTAATTAATAATATATTATAAAAGTTCTATGACATTTGAAACACGCTGCAGTCATTGTCTCTAAGCCACCAACATATACAAGCATATGCATGTTTCATGTTTCGGTAGAAATCTGTTCAAGCAATTCTATATATAAAGGAAGAGATAACGTATTATCATTCACAACGGAGAAAGAAAAACAAAAAAAAAAAATCTTTCGCTGTTGTTTTTTCTTGTTTTTGTTTTAATTTAGCAACAAGCATGGAACTCTTGCATGTTTCAATTCAAGCTATAGTTAAAGACGTAAAGGAAGAGATGTCGTTGGAGATCGATCCTTACTCATTTGTTTCCCCTTCTGCTTATGACACTGCTTGGTTGGCAATGATTAATCCTGCTGCAGATTCCAACCAGCCACTTTCATCACCCATGTTCAAGGCTTGCTTGGATTGGGTGCTGAATAACCAGACAGAAGAAGGGTATTGGGGGGAGTGTGACTCCCATGGCAATCCCACCATCGAGTCTCTGCCTGCTACTTTGGCTTGTGTAATTGCACTCAAAAAGTGGAATGTGGGGAATAAAAATATAGAGCGAGGTATAAAGTATACTCAACTACGTATATAAATTGCATTCAATCACTTTTGTCGATTTTATTCAAAATTTTGATAAACTTCAGGATTGGACTTTGTTCATGGAAACGCCGAGAAGCACCTTGGAGTAACTCACGACCACTTTCCCCGTTGGTTTACAATTGTTTTCCCTGGGATGATTGAACTTGCGCTTAAAGCTGGGCTAGAGCTTGCCTTCCCTTCCCAGTTAAACGAACTGTTGTCAGACATATTCCACCAACGGCAAAGGATCCTTGAAACGTACTTGCTCTCAAATTAAATATTAGTGGTTGAAAACTTGATATTCAAAAGCATATTTATGAAGAATTGGTGATTAATGATTATCTGGTAAAAAGAATAACTAATAATTGGTTATTGATGTGAAACTTTTTTGTAGCGAGGAACTTGTTGACAGTCAATATCCTCCATTGTTATCATATATTGAAGCGCTGCCTTCGTCGTATGATATCAGCGGAGAAGACATAACCATGAACTTGAGTGGTGATGGCTCACTGTTCCAATCTCCCGCTGCCACTGCGCGGGCTTTCATGGCTACTGGAAAAGAAGAGTGCTTAGGTTATCTGGAATCTCTTGTTCGAAGATGTGCTGATGGAGGTCAGACAGCTCAGTTTTACTTAAACCTTGCCCTCCCAATCTTTTGGATTAACGACCTAAGTAGACTTTGCTTCAAAAATTTGTTGACTTTTGATGCAGTTCCACCAACTTATCCCATGGATGAAGAGCTAATAAAGCTTTGTGTGGTCAATCAACTACAAAGATTGGGGTTAGCTGACCATTTCACACATGAGATTGAAGCCAATTTGGCCCAGCTTTACCGGTATTTCAAAATTACCTCTCTCTGTCTCTCTGTTTTCCCCCCATTTATTACATAGCTACGAGGAAACTGCCTTTGATGTCAATTTATAATTAAAACTCTTAGGAATTACAACAGCCAAGAGTCGCAGGCAAAACCAAGCAGCAATCCAGTTAGTGCAATCCAGCTGCACAAAGACTCTTTAGCGTTTCGGCTCCTTCGCATGCATGGTTATAGCGTATCACCTTGTACGGTTGAATCAAACAATCCTTAGCCATTGTTTAATTTAATGTTTTCAATATTGGAAAAATGATTTTAATTTATAAATCTTGTTTTTGCATATGCAGGGCAGTTCTTTTGGTTCTTGAAAAATCAAGAAGTTCGAGCTCGTATTGAAAAAGATTATGAATACTTTTCAAGCGCAATGCTCAACGTTTACAGAGCAACAGATTTTATGTTTCCAGGAGAGTATGAACTCGAGGAGGCCAGATCATTTTCTCGGAAAGTGATAGAGAAAGTATTATCCAAGGGGACTAGAGACAATAAGGACAACTTTAGATCTATCAACCTTGAGAAAATGGTAATTGAATAATACATAGTATTATTCTTTTGGTAGCATTCACAATTGAATATTTCTGATCTGATTATAGTAAGAGTTCTTTTATCATATAGAATTTATTTAATTCAATAAATTAATACAAAGTATGCGAGCTCATAAAATTAGAGGACACAATATAACCACCAAATGTAAGAGTTATTATATTATATATCTATAGATACGTGAAAAACAGATATTTAGAATTTAAACTATAAAGAGGTTTTTAAAAAATAAATTAGGATTGACCTAATATCTTGAAAAATCTTTAAATTATTTAAAAAATTTTAAAAAAATTTATATTGTTTTATTTCATTCAATCGAGATTTGTATTTTTTTTTATCATATAATTCATTTATCATTTTACACTCATATGAAGTTGATGTGACACTAACGTAAATGATGAAAATGTCACATAATAATGTTGTCATATCAAATAATTTAGTCACATAATTATTCATTCAGTATATCACATGATATAAAATGACAAGTAACGTATTGATTAACGATATTCAACTACACGCTCGTTGTACGAAAATTTTGATTGAATGTAATTAAAAAATAAAAATTATTAAATTTTTTTTTAATAATTGAATAATTTTGTAAGTGTTATTTTTTAATGATTTTAGGAAAAAAATAATTTACGGCGTGACAAAAAGTACTCATGCATAGTAAAACTCCAAAACCTTTGAGCCAAAATGGTCAAATGCTAAAAGGGAATATCCCCCTCGATGTTGTCACTGCTTATACCGACAGGGAACAATAAAATTCGAAAGCCCTGCAGCCAGCCATTCCGAGTTACATATTCATATTGTATGGTGACTCATGCAACTCTCATGATTGAAGCCTACACTTTCAAAAGTAGTCTAATTTCTTTAGAAATTTTTGCCATCAACATATATGGAGTGGTATTAATGTACTTAATTTTCCTTGCTTTAAAATGTCTCATAGATGGAGCATGAGCTGAGACATCCTTGGATCGCTCGACTGGATCATTTGGAACATAGAACCTGGATTGAAGATAGAAACAGCAACATTTTGTGGGTAGGCAAGGCCTTCTTGCACAGGTATATGCATAGTCACTGTAACTTGACATTTTTTAAAGCAAAACTATACTTAAAAATGTTCAAAATACTTAAAAGAAAAGGCTAACCATCAAACCTTTTGTAAGCAGGTTGTCACCCCTTTTAACTGAGAAGCTAATGCAACTTGCAGTGGCAGATTATGAGTTTCGGCAGTTTATATACAGGAATGAGTTGGAGGAAGTGAAAAGGTTTTTCTTTTTTTCATCAGAAATACGAGATTATTTGTACAATGGTATTATGTTATAAATATTTTTTTTTGGGGCAAAGTATTATGCTAATTAAGGCCTTATTGTTGTGATTTCTTGGGTTCAATTTCCATAGGTGGTCAAAGAGCAGGGGTCTCAGCGATATGGGATTTGGTCGAGAGAAAACTACATATTGTTACTTTGCCATTGCCTCCAGCATTCCACTACCATATGACTCTGATATACGGGTGATGATTGCAAAAAGTGCAATTGTGGTAACAGTTGCTGATGATTTTTATGATATGGAAGGTTCTTTAGATGAGTTGAATAGCCTCACTGATGCAATCGGAAGGTAATTACAGAGAACTAAAGTTAATGGTTAATGGGTCGATTTTCGATCCTTTACAGTGCATTGATGCAATTGGATTGATGCATATGATAGATGGGACGCTAGTGAATTGACTGGCCATAGTAAGACTATCTTTGATGCCCTTGATGATCTCGTTAGAGAAATTGTAGCAAAAGTTCTCCAACACCAGGGAACTGATATAACAATTTTTCTGCAGCAGATAGTAAGTTTAACAACATTTAAGTGCTTAATTCATCCATTTTTCTTTTGCTTGTATTCATGGAACTGAAATCCCTTTTTGTTTTTTTAATGTTTTTTTATTGTCAAGTGGTATGAAACATTTGCTTCATGGCTTGTGGAAGCAAAGTGGAGCAGGGGAGGATTTCTTCCATCAATTGATGAATACCTTAGAACTGGAATGATATCCATTGCTGCACATACCATAATTCTTCCTGCTTCATTTCTATCGAACCCAAGCTTAATAGATTGCAAAGTCAGGCCAGGTGAATATGAGGCTGTTACCAAATTGCTGATGCTTATACCCCGTTTATTGAATGACATACAGAGCTATCAGGTGACGATTACTGAACATTGTAAAGGCTAGAGACATTTCTTTATATTTAAGGAACTTTATCTTGTAATCGCAGAAGGAACAAGAAGAGGGGAAAATGAACTGTGTATTACTCTATTTGAAAGAAAATCCGGGAGCAGACATTGAAGATTCAACAGCCTATGTTCGAGAAATACTTGACAAGAAGTGGGGAGAGTTGCTCCAGCATGTTCTGATGGATGGATTCGGAGATTTGCCCAAACCATGCAAGCTTCTCCATTTATCATGCGTGAAAGTGTTTCAGATGTTCTTCCACTCCCGCAACAGATTTGATTCCAACACGGAGATGCGTCAGGACATCCAAAAGGCAATCTACGTCCCTCTAAATGTTGGAACCTCAAAACCGTTGATACCTCCTCAGAAGGAAGATCAAGCAATCAACTCCCTCTCTGGTCAGCCTTCCAAATATGAAATATCACAGATCGAGCAAGCTAGTTCTTGATTTGCCTACTGTCTGAGGCATGTTTAAATTATAGTAATATGTTTGTGCTACCGAGTTTTACCGTGTCTTTCTCTTTGTGCAGCTCATGAATAAGCCTCTGCTGCATTCTGAGCAGCTATTCAGGAGTTGTGATATCTTTTCCTGATAGCTAGCTAGGCAGCATTCCTGAATAAGAGCAAGTGAAAGCCTGAAATATTAAAAACTAGAAAACCATGTGTGACGATGGCACTCTTTGGTGGTTCATGTGATTTGTGCTTTGTTATAATTTGCAACAAAAGTATGCGTGGTTTTAAAATATAGAAATGATGAAAATCATTGCGGTCCAATGCCCAAATCCAAGCAAACTTTTTATTATCGAAGTGCCCATCAATGTAGTTTGGGGCAGTGGAGGGATAGCAATGGAGAAAGGGATGACTGTTTGATTTTGCAAGGGGATCAGAGGGTATTGTTCTTCTCCATTGCACACCAAAAAGTTCTGATACCATCCTACAAAGTAAACAATCTTGTGAAAGAAAATCAAAGAATTTATGAACTCAAGAATGAAAGCAAAACACACGTGGATTGAAGAAGAATTGTAGAAAGCCACACAAAAGCCACTCACTCATACCATTAAGTAAGTGTTCTTCATAGTACAAGAGGGAAAGCCATAAAAAATAAACAAAAAAAAGTTAACTGACACTTTCAGGCCTAGTGCTTAGTGGCCTACAAGGCCATTAGAAACTACCCACTAAGGAACAAGACATAAACTGCAAAAACTGTAAAAAAACTGACACATTACAATATTAAAATAGCAACTGCATAAATGAAAAGAATTACGTGGCCAAGGCACGTGAAAATGGTCTTCTTCATTTTGCATGTTCTCAAGCTCGACTTGCAGCAAAGCTCTCTGGTTCTTCACGTTAAGCATCAGTCTTCAACACACCTTCTTGAGGCTTAACTTGAAGAACTCCCAATCTTTCTCGAAAAAGCTTGAATTTGTCTTTTCCCAAGCTTTTGGTGAGAACATCTGCCAGTTGATCATCAGTCCTGCAATCTTGAGAAATATATCTCCAATTTTGACAGCTTCACGTATAGCATGGTATTTCACCCGTATATGCTTTGTTCTTCCATGGTGAACGGGGTTTTTAGCCATTGTTATAGCTGACTGGTTGTCAACTAACAGTGTAGTGGCTCATTGTTGATTGAAACCCAAGTCTTCAAGGATTTTCCTCAACCATAAAATTTGATTTGTAGCAGATGCAGCTGATATATATTCGGCCTCAGTAGAGGATTGGGCCACTACCTCCTGCTTTTTTGAGCTCCAAGAGAACATTGCACTTCCAAACGAAACACAAAAACCACTTGTACTTCGAGAGTCCTCTAAACTGCCTGCCCAATCACTATCACAATGTCCAAGCAAATCATAGCTTTCATTTCTGCAAAACTTAAGTCCAAAGTTTGTTGTTCCTTTCAAGTACCTTAGCATACGCTTGGCTGCAGAGTAGAGTATGGTTGATGGAGCTTGCATAAATCTGGACAAAACACTGGTGCCAAACATGATGTCCGGTCTTGAAGCAGTGAGGTACAATAAACAGCCAACCAAGCTCCTGTAAGTTGTGCAACAGGCTTTGGAAGCTCCATCCTCCTTACATAGTTTAACTCCTGATGCTAAAGGAGTGGCCACCGGTTTACAATCTTTCATGTGAAACCTTTTAAGTAGCTCCCTTGAGTACTTGCTTTGATGAATGAAAATGTAGTCTGGTCCTTGTATAAATTCTAAGCCAAGAAAATATGTCATTTTACCAAGGTCAAACATTTCAAACTCAGCCATCATCTGTTTCTTGAACTTGTTGAGTTGAGCATTATCCGACCCTGTAATAAGCAAATCATCCACATAAAGTGATATGATCAATTGCACAATTGAATTTGAACTTCTAACATATAAAGTGGGTTCATTCATGCTCCTGAAAAATCCTTGTGCAATCAAAAAACTGTCTATGCGTTCATACCAAGCTCGAGGAGCCTGCTTAAGGCCATATAACGCCTTAATAAGTTTGCAAACCTTACCTTCTGCTCCTGCTTCAACGAACCCTTCTGGTTGTTCAGTATATATCACTTCTGAAAGTGTTCCATTTAGAAAGGTAGACTTCACGTCAGGATACCATATGCCTCAATTCTCTTTAACAGCCAAGGCAACTAACAATCGTATGGTGTCGTGCCGAGCAACCAGAGCAAAGGTCTCCAGATAATTGATTCCATACACCTGGGAATATCCTTTCACCACAAGCCTTGCCTTATATTTATTTACTGAGCCATCTGGATTTAGTTTAGTTTTATAAATCCACTTTACACCAATAACATTTTGAGCTTCTGACCGGTCCACCAAAACCCATGTCTTATTTTTCTTGATCATTTCCATTTCCATGTTCATGGCTTGCACCCATTTTTCATCTTTTGCTGCTTCATGATATGTGTTTGGCTCAATAATAGCTGTGTTACAACGTTCATAAATCTCCTGCAAGGTCCTTGTACCTCTTACAGCTAAGCTTTCATCTTCCATGTCTTCCAAATCTTCTGCCTGTTCTTTTTCACTTGAAAAAACATCACCAACCAGATTAGGATTCCATGATTGTTCAACATCACTCTTGTCCCAACTCCACTTGAGTCTCTCATCAAATCTAACGTCTCGACTAACAAAAATTTTGTTGGTCTCAATATTGTACAACCGGTATCTTTTAGACACTTCACTGAATCCCAAGTGAACTGTAATATGTGATTTTGGGTCAAGTTTGCTTCTCTTCTCATCGGGTATCTTGGCATAACACACACATCCGAATACTTTCAAACCGACAACAGAAGGTTTTAACCCATGCCAGGCTTCATAGGGGCTTTGAGAAGTCAAAGCTTTTGTAGGCAAGATATTAAGTAAACACACTGATGCATTAGTTGCCTCTGCCTAAAAACTTTTAGGCAAACCTTTTTCATACAGTAAGCATCTGGCCATTTCAATAAGAGTTCTGTTTTTTCTTTCACAGACTCCATTTTGTTGGGGGCTGTATGTTACGGTTAGTTGATATTTCACTCCATTTCTGGCCAAGAAATTTTCAAACTCATCTGATGTAAACTCTGCTCCATTGTCAGTTCTAAGAATTTTTAAAGAGCAATCAGATTCCTTCTCCACTAAAGCTTTGAATTTGACAAATTTACCATAGACTTCAGATTTCCTTTTAAGAAAAAAGATCCACTTATACCTAGTGAAGTCATCAATAAAAAGCAGGTAATACAAACTGCCATTAAGTGAAGCTACCTTCATTGGACCTCCCACATCAGAATGAACTAACTGCAATTTATTGCTAGTTTTTGAGTTGCTAATTTTTGGAAAAGGAGTTCTGCTTTGCTTTCCCAATTGACAAGCTTCACATATTTTATCTGGTTGACTTACGCTTGGAAGACCATCAACAAGATTGGTTAAGTACATCTGCTTGAGTGAACCATAGTTCACATGGCCAAACCTCTTGTGCCAGAGTTCATTATCAGAAGTTAAGCATTGATATGCTTTATGATCCATCTTTTTGAAGTTGATAGGGAAACATTTGTTTCTCATACCCACGGTTAAGATTTCTTTCCCTATTGGATCAAATATTATGCAGGATCTGTCTTTGAACCATATGGAATAGCTATCTTCTAATAACTGGCCAACACTAAGCAGATTATGACTTACATCTGGTGAAAAGAAAACATTAGAGATTGTTTTCATACCTGTTGGTGTATCAACTCCTACTTTTCCTATTCCAAAAATCTTCAAGTATGTTCCATTTCCAATCTCCATTTGAGTCTTGAAGTTTCTGTTCAAGGTAAGGAAGGTTTCGTCATTCCCAGTGACATGGTTTGAGCAACCACTATCAATCAACCAGGTATCCCTTTTCTTTTGAATATCAGGATTCCTAGCCATGAATAAAACTTCTTCTTCAATCTCTTTTTCTTCAACAATAGCAGCTTTTTCTTCTGACTTGTTCCATTTTGTTTTGCAAACTTTCTCAACGTGCCCCATCTGATTACACGACTTACATTTCACATTTGGCCGAAACCAGCAGAACCTCTCAGAATGGTTCTTCTTTTTGCAGTATGAGCAAGGTGGAAAAGTACCCTTTTGTTTCCCTTACCTTCCATCACTGGATCTTCTATCCCGATTCCTTTTCTCCTGGTCTTGTTTCTTGCTGCTAGAATTCTTGTATTTGTTTCTGGCCATAAAGGCCCCCTCTACATTATCTTCATGTCTTATCGCCTTTCTTTGCTCTTGAGCCTGTAGGGCGTTTACTAGCTCGGTCATAATAAGCTGTGATAGATCCTTGGAGTCTTCCAGAGAGGAAATCTTGGCTTCAAATTTCTCTGGAAGGCTCACAAGAACCTTGTTGACTATCCTTCGATCAGTCATGTCTTCTCCAAGCAGCCTTAGCTGGTTCACCAGCTTCATGATTTTGTCAGAATACTCTTTGATGCTTTCATCATCTTTCATTCTTAAAATTTTGAACTCTCTGTGCAGATTTAAAGCCTACATTTGTCGAGTCTTCTCACTACCATGGAACTCTTCTTTCAAACGATCCCAAGCCTCCTTTGGATTTTTGCAAGTCATGATTCTGGTGAAGATTGAATCAAACACTGCAGAGTGAATGCAAGAGAGTGCTTTATATTTCTTTGCAACCTCTTCATTGTGTTGTTTAATCTGAGCAATTGTTGGGTTTGCTTGTCTCATAACTAGAGTGTCACCTCCCATTTCCACGAGCTCCCATAAATCAAAGGCACGAAGATATGCCTCCATTTTCACAGCCCATATGGCGTAATTGTCACCAGTGAAAATTGGAGGTGTTGTTGCACTGAAACTTCCTGAAGCCATAACAGTTTATGTTTTTAGTAATATAACAGAAAAGGTCCCTTAAGATCCTTAGGGCTCTGATACCATGTGAAAGAAAATCAAAAAATTTATGAACTCAAAAATGAAAGCAAAACACAAGTGAATTGGATAAGAATTGTAGAAAGCCACACAAAAGCCGCTCACTCATACCATTAAGTAAGTGTTCTACATAGTACAAGAGGGAAAGCCATAAAAAATAAACAATGAAAAGTTAACTGACACTTTCAAGCCTAGTGCTTAGTGGCCTACAAGGCCATTAGAAACTACCCACTAAGGAACAAGACATAAACTGCAAAAACTGTAAAAAAACTGACACACTACAATATTAAAATAGCAACTGCATAAATGAAAAGAATTACGTGGCCAAGGCACGTGAAAATGGTCTTCTTCATTTTGCATGTTCTCAAGCTCGACTTGCAGCAAAGCTCTCTGGTTCTTCACGTTAAGCATCATTCTTCAACAAATCTTTCCATTTGCACATTGTAACTTTGCCAGCTTCTACAGCCTTTAACAGCTCAATCTCAATAATCTTGGCTCTTCCTGGTATCCACTACAAGTGAAAGACCGTCTGATACAATCACCATTACAAAGATCTGAACACAACTGGTAGGAAGAGAACAACCTATTACAACATATGTTGCCCCTGCTGCGAACAGAGTATGTCATTTTGAGAACACAACAGCACAGTACCCTCCCTAAATACATAGCAGAATCTCAATTAGCAAACATTAAAATAAAGCACACCATTCACCAGAATTATAACACTAGACACAATCCCGAATGCAGCCGAAAAACAAATTAATGCATGCAAATCCACACCATAAGCACGAAATTCCATTACCGGGTTACCACAGTGCAAATAATATTCTCGCTTTGTGTACGTCAAATTTAGTAAGTGAATCCGTAAAAGCATTATCATTACGAAAAAGTTAGGCGCGATAGAAATGTCTGCCATGTCCCTCCACAAGTTATCAATTTCGTTGAGTAACAATCATAGACTTCATTATTTAGTTTTGTCATTCAACATTCATGAAATCACCACTTAAAAGTTAAAGACATGTTGATCGTAATTGGAAGTGCTGGAACTCTAGTGTATTAAATAATTCTTCAAATCTTGGGTCCCCTCAATTAATTTTAATTTATTACTTCAATACACCTTTAATTAACATTTCATCAGTATGCATGGATTCTCCAATTCAAGAGTCCCACGCCTATGAGAGTGACAATTAAAAGTGTTGACAAAGTGATGATAAATTATAATATGTCATATCATTATTAATTATAATATATTTATATGTCACGTTATTATCAATTATGACATTTTAATATATCACGTCTGTATCATATAGTATAAAATGATAAGTGATGTTTTGATTAAATTAACTATGAATTATAAGAACTAATTTGAAATCTTTTAAATAGTTTATGAGCTATTTAATTTTTTTTTTAAAGCTGATTTTATTGACATTAAACCACCATGCCAACTCAAGTCTTTGACTGTTTGTTAGAGACTTTAGTGGCATGACGAGTTTGGTTTGTGTGAAAGTAGAATATATACAATTACAAAAAGAGATAGTTCTTAGAGTTCAGCTGCAATCTCCTGAGTTAAATGAGCTGGAAAATCCACAAGAAGCTCTCTACCCTTTTCCTACTGGCCTGTGATGCACATAGAGAGAGTAGAAGTCCAAAGAGACCAAGCACTACAATCTCTAGCCCGAAGACCCAAGGATATCAGAACAACATCGAGAGAACGAAGAGAGTAGCCTTTTCTCAAGTGAAAGAACAAAAAGCATTAAAAAGGAGCCATCAAAATCAGTCAAGACAAGTCCCGCAAACAATCCACATGAATGATGCAGCTGAGTAGCAAGGAGCCGAAACAACAAGCACTATTCAAGTACAAGCTCAAAGACAGTACATTCAGCAGCACGTCCTAGAACCCCACTTGAGCTTTTTTAAAATATTATGCTAAAAATCAATTCATAAACTATATAAATTAATAAATTAATGTAAAATAGTGATGAATGGGAAGGGGTTAGTAGGGCCCTCGTCTCTAAAAAATTTTTAAATTTCATAATATATCTTTATTTTTTAAAAATTTTATAATTTTACCTTTGCAAGAAGTTTTTTGTTTGGTGAGATGCTCTAAAACCCCACTGCTCTAAAACCCCACGACCGATCCATCTCTTGTTCAATTCTCAAATGCGAAATCTTGATTCTGTCATTGCAAACAAATATTGAACCAAATTAACTTACACACAATAAATCTCTGAATTTAATCATCTCAACGGAATCAACTTATACACAATAAAACTCTGAATTTAATCATCTCTAAAATCACTTGATAAGATTAATATATAATGTCAATTACTCAATCAAATTGACATGTATACATTTTTTCTTAAGTAAATAGTTGGATTCAATTTTTTTAATTTTTAATGTAAAGAAAAAATAATAATTATTGAAAAAGAAAAAAAATAACCATATGGAAGGAAGGTCCTTTAAATATAGTTATAGATAGACAGATAGATTATAGATTAGTGAGAAACTTTTGTCTTGCTAGGTAGGCATTTCATAGGTACCAAGTATATGAAATATGAGATATCGACCCAAGCATTTGGTTTTCCAGGTAGGGTGGGAACGGAGTTGGTGGCTCAAAGCAATGTGGTTTGTGACCGGGGCTTTCTCTATAATTTTGCCAAGTGTCAAGTAAGAAAGTTCTTTGAGGTTTCTTTTAAATATCGTTATTAGTCTACTGCCCATGCAATGCACTTGGGATAGTAAAATTTTTTTTTCTAATTAAGTTGAGAATACATTGTGAAATAGATATGCAATAGTAATTATATGATCATATCTAATTATTGATGTACATTGATATATACAAATATATAATTGTTGTTATTGTAACTATCATTGTGATATTTGTGATGATGCTTCTGTACAAAAAAGAAAAAAAACAAAACAAAACCCTAAATAAATTCTCCAAACTTATAATAGAATGTGTAGTAACTCAATCTCTCTTAAAATTCTATCTTTAGCTGGTTTATCTGCACCACTTTTCATTAGTTACATTTAACATTGAAAAATAGAATATGTAGTAACTCAATCTCTCTCAAAACCATATCTTTACTTTAGCTGATATGCACCACTTTACATTAGTTACATTTAACACTTGAAAAATAAATTATGTAGTAACTCAATCTCTCTCAAAGCTCTATCTCTTAGCTAGTTGATATGCACCCCTTTACATTAGTTACAATTAATACTGAAAAATGATATGAGAGTAATAAATGATGAAATAAAAAAATTATTTTTATAAAAACTCACATATAAACCATTAGACAAAAAAAATATAATCCAAACCTAGCCTCAGACCCCAAGCTCATGTCTAAAATCCAACCACAAACGAATCCCATTATACTTCAAGCCCACGCCCCAACAAACACATGTCAAACCAATAACCTCGTCAACTGTCATGCCAAAAACTCTTCGAGACTTCTTTTAAATATAACAAACCTTTTTTAGTTATTCGTAATTTTCAACGTTCAATCTACTGTAAAAAGTTTACATGAGATTATTTATTAGCTTCACATGCATGGAAGTGTTTTTTTTTTTTCATAATCAAGTTGATTTAGTGATCTAAAATGCATGTAAGTGTTTTATTTTTTTTTTCATAGTCAAGTTGATTTAGTGATCTAAACTTGTATAATCAGTTATGTGCTTATTTGCTGATGATGAAGCAAAAAAGTATAATTGTACAAATTATAATACTTCTTTTTACTACTTACTTTTCTCTTAAATTTTTTTCTCTTATTTATGCCCATAAATTTTAGATGATAAGATATTTTAAATGATAAGATAGACTTGAAATGAGGTATTCCAATAATGTCAAATTTTATATGTTTAAGAGGAAACATATCTTTTAGCTGTTGAATGAAGTAAAAAACTTTAAAAACACTCATTTTGGAAATTTTATGAAATTTGTGTAACTTTATATGGTATCATCAAAAAAATTATTGTCATGTAAGTAAGCAAACTCATATTTTGAATTTAGTTGATTTTCATTTATTTGGTTGTTAGGAATTTTTTTATACTATTAATAAATTTAGGAAATGAGAATGACTGAATAATTAGCTTTATCAAATAGTTAAACCAGTATAAATGTCATTTCACCTAGAAGTGAACCTCTCACAAAGTAATTGACTCTTGAATTTGGGCTTTATAGTTGATTTCTTCCTTCAAGCAATATCATTGCTAAGTGTCAAGTAAGGAAGGCCCTTTATTGCTATTTGGTTCATGAGAAATAAACTTGAAGAGAGTCTTAAATTACAATAATGTTTAAGTTAAAAGATAAAGGAAAATTTTTTAATGTTTTTTCTATGTAAATAACTTTTGAGGCATGCTATTTACTTTGTCACTTTTGTTCTAAATATTTTTATCCATTGACGAGGTATTAGATGAATTTAAATTATAATCAAACTAATAAGTTATTATTATATCATAAAACAAAAAGTGTTAGGATAAATAATATTTTTCATATTTTTTTAGTATGACAAATTCTAAATTAATTAGTGGACCATATAAGGCTTTTTTGACAAAAAAACATGAATCATAACTTTTGTTTGGAATAATAATTAGTTGAAGTAAGGTGATATGTATAAATAATTAATGCCACTTATTTGGCTAAAATTAGTAACCTATTTAACATTTTTGCTTGATAATGGGGTAATTTTATAATTTCATAACTTTTGAGACTCCTTTTATCATTACCAAGAATCAAGCAAAGACGTTCTTTGTGACTTTGTACTCCAAATTATTTTTTAAAAATTTAAATTTTATTAAATCAAAAGCTAGAATCTCGTGTCAAGTCTAGTAGCAAAACTCGTGACAGGGCATAGACACCTAACTCTGGAACCCCGACACAATTGTCAAAGAATGCTGCGCACCAAGCAGCAGACAAACAAGGAAGTACCTATCGTCAAATGCATATCGGGCTGTGAAAGATCAAGGGAGTTACAGAAAGACCAGATCTTAACGACAAAAAACGCGACAACTGTTGTGAAAGTTGACGCAGCCCCAAACTACTTTAATTCAAATCATTTTTTTCCCCAATCAGGATAAAATTTTATTAAAATCATTGAGACTACAGTAAATGTTAGCTTGGAGGCCAATTAGTACAAGCATATGGAAGCAACGATTAACAACCTGTTGCGTAAAAAAAAAACTAAAAAATTAACAAACAAAGTGAGGAAAACATCAACAGATAAAGAGAGTTCGAGAGCAAGACCGACAATGGAACATAAAAACAAACCAGCAACGTTAGAATCATTCAACACATCATGGGGTCCCCACCAAGCAGAGAAGGGGATAGAAACATCAACCCTATACATGGTCAAAGAATTTAAAAATAAGTTACCTTCTCTAAAAACGTGAGTGAAAGATACTTTACCAAGCGAAAGCAACAGTGAATAGATCTAGTTGAAAATGTGCCATAGCCTGAGTTAATCCCCCGAGTGAAAAACATTACTAATGTTGTATTTAATAAAAAAGCATTGCTTTAAATAGGTTCTTACTTAACTCAAACCAAATCAACCCCCAATTATTAGCTCGAAGCACTAAACACCAAGGTTTCCTTGGAATTTGGCGAGCATGTGGTTCATGCATGCAAGATGTCGTGCTCTGCTTCTCCACTAATTAAATGTCCTTCGACTTGACTAATTAACTCTTTGGGGTAAGAATTGAAAAGACCGTTTTGCCCTTGTCTTTCCTGGATTGAGAGGACAATCATAGAAGGTCCGAGTAAGCCACCTTTACATTTCGGTGGGATGACTAGTATTTTATGGTTTGAAAAGTTTCCTCTCCTGTTTATCGTGTACCAAAGAAAAAATTCACATATAATAACCAAGAAAACTTTATCCATATTTTTTATTTTAGAAAATTTATCTAAATAGAGGCTCGAACACCAAGTCAAGTCATAATTGTACTCTACATTAAGACTTTACAGATGATGTTTTGTCACTTTTTAAAAAAAAAAAAAAAAAACCAATTTTTTTTTTTTTTTTTTTTTTTTTTTTTTTTTTTTTTTTTTTTTTTTTTTTTTTTTTTTTTTTTTTTTTTTTTTTTTTTTTTTTTTTTTTTTTTTTTTTTTTTTTTTTTTTTTTTTTTTTTTTTTTTAAAAAAAAATTAAAAGATTTCATTTCAGAGAGGAAAATTCACATACATACACTGAGAGTAAAGCTGATGGGGTCATCAGTCTGGACCCTCTCAAGACAAGCTGGCAGCAAAAATAAGCCAGCAATCCATCTCCACCCTGCAAAAAAACATATCAATCTCCTATCTCATTGACAGTTGAGCCCTCTAAACCTGCACCTATCAAACAATGCAAAAGCTAACCGGCCAAAAAAAGGACAACTAGTTAGATATGGAAACATAGCCAGCATGCCTGTACCCAACTCTTGCTAATTTGATAATCAAAACCTGAACCAGTGATGTGCAGACTCTACCACAAAAGAGTTGTCCCATTATCAACCATTAATGTATTTAGATTATGATATAATTATTTATTTGATTATATACGTATTGAAAATTAAAGATTTCAATTACTTTGAGCCCATTATAAAATTGACATGACCATCAATTGGAAATGAATAAATTACACACCCTTGGTTTACCATATGCTAAATTTAATATTTAAGAGATTTTAACAATTGAATTATAAACCTATAAGGGAATAGTAAATTTGTAGGATGTCAGACTCAATTAGAGCAAAAATACAAATTGAATAAGTATATGTTTTTATTTGGCATAATACTCAAATAAACTCCTAAACTATTTAAGAGAATTCAAATAAACTTTATTCTTTTATTACGTTTAATCAAGTTCTTGTTCTTTTATTTTAAGTTAAATAAGTTTTTATGTTTAATGATTGACTTATTATCATTAGTCAAAATGTCACCTATTATTTTATATTCACATGGCATTGACATGACATTGATGTGGAGAATAAAAAATATCACATAACCATGTTATCATATCAAATCGACATATCACATTTTTATCAATTATTATATATTAACATGTGATATCGTCAATTATGATATGTTAACCTGCCACGTTAGTGTCACTCATCATAAAATGATATGATATTTTTACTAAATCAATTATTAATGATAAGAGTTTGTTTGATTCAAAATAAAAATATAAGAGCTTATTTAGTTTAAAATAAAAATATAAAAATTTGATTGAACATAATAAAAGTATAAACACTTATTTGAATTTTCTTGAAAAATTTAAAGACTTTTTTAAATTTTATGCCAATTAACTTTTGAATAGAAAAATGCATATATGTATTTATCATTAAGCCGAATACTTCAATACCGATAATTATTATTTTACTTACATCAAGAATGTTTTTTTTTTTCTTATGATACATCTGAAAATAACCAAACAAAACTTATAGGAAATACAAAATATAAAGCAAGAAAACAATGTGTAAAAAAGTATAAAAGCAAATTGACATGCAAAAAACCAGTTGGTGAGATAGTAGGAATTTGTACTGTCTTAAAAGTAACTAGATTGAGCTTGCAAGAGTTCAAGCTGTGCCAATAATTTTGCAGTTGATGATTTTATCCTGGGGTCGCCATTCTGAGCTAGATCAATGAGCACTACCTGAGCAGATTCCCCATACTTTACTCTATGAGCCTCAACATTGAAAACCCTTTCCAGTATCCATAGTGCTTTCTCCTGAGCCTTTACAGTTGTTGATTCCAGGATTTTGATGATTGCTTGAATACCTGCCTTTTCTGCAATGTAATTACTTCCATTTTCACAAATCTCATCTTGCAACAGAGTTGCAAGTGCATTTAGAGCAGCTTCATCTGCTTCCCTATCTTTACCTTCCAATATTTGGATTAATGGAGGAATAGCACCTGCCTTGACCAAACAAAATGTGCTCTTAACAAAGCAGTAGCCATCATGGACTCCACAAAATGCAGTGGTAGAAGGAGGAACGCAGAACCAGCTTGACTTTTTCAACTTTCGTAGGGATAGCGAATTCTGTGATAGCTGAGCCAGTGAGGTAGCAGCTTTGCATTTAGCAGCCAATGATCCACTGGAAACCAACTTCACAAGCAAAGGAATCACCTCATTTTCTGCTGCGAGAAGCTGTAGTCTCTTGTCAGAAGGGATTGTAAATCGGATTAATATACCTGCAACGCCTTC
>NC_030855.1:24445758-24590101 GCF_000208745.1 Theobroma cacao
TGAAAGCCTAGTTGAAACTAAGATGTAAGAAAAAGCTGAAGATACTCTATGGTAATTGAATTGCTCATTGGATCTTGTTTGATAATAATGAGCAAACAGGGAAGAAGGCAAAAGGCGAAAGACAAAAGACCCCACTAAGATAAGGCTGGTGAATATGTAAGTACTCAGAAGTATTTGGCAACATGCGGTCCCAAGAGATGGATTGAGGCCATGTGCATAACCAATTATGCTGTTAAGGAGATGAAGATGGAATCACTTTGGGATGCAACACTGAGAGTCGTGCTGGAGTTTCTGCAGTGCCTGCCCAGCACCATGGCCTACGAACCATAAAAGTTCAACACAGAAATAGAATCAAGAAGTGCAGTCGCCGACTCCCCTAAATTTTACATGTACATAGTTAAAAATATAATTACTCAAATCTATCCTAAAGACTTTAGTGTAAAACCATAGTTTCTATGTGACAAGATTGCATAAAGTATTGATCCGTGACTCAGTGGACAACGGGGGCAATTTGTCTGCTAATACGACAGTCGTAGCATGAAATTAGACACCTAATCATATCATGGGTCAATCGTTTTTCTTTTAGTAACACTTGAATTGTCTTCTTCCTAGGGTGTTTTTCCCTTTGTTTATGATGCTCTTGCCTCCTCATTTTGAATGAGCGCAGATACCACTTAAGTTCCTCTACATTATCTTGTATGGTCAATTCCCTTTCTGTTCCCTTTTTTTTTTTTTCTTTTTTCATTTTTTATTCCATCATTGCCTTTGACATGAACACAGCTTTTTGGCCTTTTCTTCAGCTTCTCTCACAATCTAAACCTCACCAAGAAAACAAAAGGTTAGGCAAAAAGAAAAGGAGAGAGCTACTTTCTTTCCAATTGTTATGTAAGGTTCACCTCCACTTCCCTGTTGGAAAGGTGACTGCTAGCTCAAGGCATCCAACAAAGGGCTTCACATGGACTCTGAAGTGGTGGGGTTTGTTTCGTATCCATTTTTTTCCATGCTGAAAGAAAATTTGAAAGCCACTTTCTTTCCCCTTTCCTTTCCTTTCCTTTCCTTTCACCAAATGGAAGAAACGAGAGAGTGTCATTCATAAATGGGTGGTCCATTAGGGTTGTTTGTTTGTTTTCCCTTAAAGGCCATAGCCTTAATCCCGCTGCTTGGTCTCTATTTTGGTCCTTCCCTTATCTTATACTTGGCAAAACTGTAGTGGGTTCTCATGACTGATTCCTACTTAATAAAGTAAGGGTTTGCGCCTAAAGAGTTCCATTGCTCGAGAAATATAGTAAAATTTCCCAACTCTTGATTGAACCAAAAGCAATAATCAAACCCCTTTTCTTCTTGGGGTGGACTTAGGTTGAAGCATGTGCATCACAAATTCCATCAACGTTTTAATATTCTTTCACATTTCTTATGGCCCCAAAAAGAAGCTTTTCACTGTAACCAGATTAAGGGAAACACAGATCATGTTTAAGTCTTTACTTTAATCCATAAAATATACATTTCCAACACGTTTTAGGCAGACCACACCGTCCCTTTAACTTACAATATTATGGAAAAGAATGATTAACATTTAATTTTATATATACCTTCCTTTTTCCAACCATAAACTACCTTGAAATTAATTAATTTAATGCACTACATGTTGGATCTATTGCTTTTACCAAACTTTTCTTTATTTAATATTTATATTATAGTTATCAATTTTTTTCGCATATTTTATTGTTTACAGGATGGAATAAAAATCATTTGTCTCACAATCTTACGTATCTAATTGTATATCCTTAATTAAAATTTTTAATTTCTAAACTTTAAATTTTGAAATCTAAAACGTAACAATACTGAACATGTGACATAAAATTATAAAAGAACGCTAAATTGAGATGGAAGATTTTTAGCTCGCTAATCATATTCAGGGTTGGAGTGGCCAAATGTGATTAAAATTAAAGAGTATAATGCAAAAGTGGGCTCTAATTGGTTCCTCCGTTAAAAGGTTAAAAAAGAATGGAAGTAATTAATACAATGAAGTAAAGTTGACAATGTTGCCAACCTTTTAGAAGAGAAAATGTAAGAAACAAAACTTCCATCTCGTGAGATAAAAGCAATGTTCATACCATTTTCTTTATTGATAGAAATTTAGTTGGAGCCCCCCCTCCCTTACCTTTGCCTAATTGCAGCAAAACTAAATTCCTAAGGCTTTACCCATTCTTTAAGGCAATATGGTTAAATTCATGCACCATCCTATCCATTAGATGCCAAATTCCTTTTACTGCGCAGTCTCAATCAGCTTAAACTACGAAACTAATATACATATATATATATATGTATTTTAAATTTTACATTTCAAATTTAATAAAATCAAAGGTTTTTAAGTAGTTTTATACTTTTATTTTGGGTAATTGAAGTTTATTACCATAAAAAAAGTACTACTTGCTGTATATGGAGAATGAGTTACTTTATTACTACAGTGGTGATGGGTGCTGCAGGATTTTACTAGATTTTTGTTCTGAAGAGATATAACCCAGAGGTACCAATATAAATCCATTCATGTACAATTATCAGAAGGGATAAAAACTTTCAAGTCCTCGTGTCCTTGATCAGACACAGCACTTTTTCTTTCACCATCTTCCTTTCCCAGTCCCTTAAATATGTTCCCAACCTCCAGCAGTCTGAGAGCTTTCAGCTGCCCCTTTTAACCATTGTTGTTATGACAGATATACCCTTGCCTTCATCCGATTGACTTGTCACTGTTACGCAAACCCCCAAAAGGTCAGCCCTGTAACTGCACATTAAACAACCCGATTCAGTTTTCAGCTGCAAACAAAAAGATAACTATAGATATGCAGTCAGTGCTCCCGTGTTTCTTCTCTCTCATCCTCTGATAAGATCACCTCTACTTAGATTCCTTTCTTCAAAGCAAAAAGTATTTTTGAAAAGAAAGAAAAAAGAAATGGGGTTGGTTCAAAATTAGTGATGAACAGCAAAATGGGAGAAGAAGAGAAACCAAAGCAACAGCAACACCAAAACTCGACAGAATCTTTCACAGCAATGAAATCTAGCCTCAGGCAGGCCATTGAGGTTATATCTTCTTTGATTTCTCTTTCTCATTCTATCAGAGTTTTCACTGTTAAATGGCAGCTTATTCGAAAGAAGCTAGAAGAATTAAGTTCTGGCTTAATGGCGATTGAAAACTGTGATTCAAGCGAAAACACGGCAGTCTTTTCTGGCTTGATTCCTTCCATTTTGGTCACCGTAAATGAGTGTTATGATCTTGCAAGAAGGTGTGTGGATCTTTCTTACAGTGGCAAGCTCTTGATGCAAAGTGACCTTGATGTGTTGGTTGCAAAATTTGACCGCCATGTAAAGAATCTTTCTGAGATTTACACTGCTGGGATTCTGACTCAGGGTTTTGCCATTGTGGTTTCAAGACCCGGTCCTGGTGCTTGCAAAGATGACATGAGGTTTTACATAAGAGATTTGTTGACAAGAATGAAGATTGGTGATATAGAAATGAAAAGGCAAGCCTTGGTTAATTTACATGACGTTGTCGGTGAAGATGAGAGGTATGTGAAACTTGTAGTGGAAGTTGGTGACGTTGTGAATGTGTTAGTAGGCTTTCTTGATTCCCCAGAGATGGAGATTCAAGAAGAGGCTTCAAAGATTGTATCTTTATTATCTGGGTTCGATTTGTATAAGTGTGTTCTGGTTGGAGCTGGGATTATTGGGCCTTTGATTCGGGTTTTGGAAAGTGGCGGTGATGTGGGTAAAGAAGGAGCAGCTAGGTGTCTTCAGAAATTGACTGTTAATTCAGACAATGCATGGTCAGTTTCAGCTCATGGCGGGGTAACTGCCCTCTTGAAAATATGTTCAACCGGTGATTGTGGAGGAGAATTAATCGGTCCTGCTTGTGGGGTGTTGAGGAATCTTGTTGGTGTTGAAGAGATTAAGAGGTTTATGGTCGAGGAAGGTGCAATTTCAACGTTCATCAAGCTTGCAAGATCAAGAGAAGAAACCGTGCAGATAAATTCAATCGAGTTCCTTCAAAATATGGCTTCTGGGGATGAATCAGTTCGTCAGACGGTGGTTAAAGAAGGAGGAGTCCGTGCGTTAGTACGCGTTTTGGATCCGAAATCGGCGACCTCTTCAAAAACAAGAGAGGTAGCATTGAGGGCAATTGAGAATTTATGTTTTTGTTCACAGAATTACATAAATATGTTGATGATTTTTGGGTTCATTGATCAATTATATTTCTTCCTACGCAACGGGGAGGTTTCGGTTCAAGAATTGGCTCTGAAGGTAACATTCAGGCTTTGTGGCACATCAGACGAGGCCAAAAAGGCGATGGGGGATGCTGGCATCATGCCTGAGCTTGTCAAATTGCTTGATGCAAAGTCATACGAAGTGCGTGAAATGGCAACCGAAGCACTCTCTAGCTTGGTCTCACTTCCTAAAAACCGAAAAAGATTTGTTCAAGATGATAGAAACATAGGCTTTCTTCTTCAATTGCTTGATCAAGAGGAGGGCATGCCAGGTAACAAGAAGCTTTTGCTCTCCATATTAATGTCATTGACAAGTTGCAACAGTGGAAGAAGAAAAATTGCCAGTTCCGGGTATCTAAAGAATGTAGAGAAGCTTGCTGAAGCTGAAGTTTCTGATGCCAAAAGACTTGTCAGGAAGTTGTCTACAAACAGATTTCGTAGTATGCTGAGTGGATTCTGGCATTCTTGAATGTAATTTTCCCCCCCCTGATCCCTTTTTGATTTTACTGTATATCTACATAAGTGTTATGCAAGTCTGATTAACTTGTCTTTACAAATCTTAAACTGGCATTGTGTCCTCAATCTTTTCTCCTTGGCAGAAACAGCTTTTGAACAGCTTTTTGCTTAATCTGTAATCAGTAGCAATCTAATAAAAGCTGTTCTTTATAGATTCCTGTAAAGATACTCTGGCATTCCTGTTTGGAATTACAGGTCATATGTTAAAAGCAAACACAAGTCGTGCAATTGCAGTTATTTTAGTTAATATGCGGTAGAATGGTTTTATGATATTATAATATATAGATTATTTGGATGCATTAGACATGTTTGCACATGGGAGAGGCATGAAACCCACAGATGGGGCATGTGAACAGTGGCAATCAAGCTTTTGTCATCTGCCATTATGGGACAGGGGATAGCGATAGATGAAAGTTCCCTCTGTGTTTGCTTGTCTTTTAGCCAGCAATGTCTTCCTCTGATGACGATCTCTTATTCTTTAAAAACAGTTTAGTAATATTTCTGATATAAGGCTAAATAATTACTATAGTTGTTTTCGCATATGATCAGATTGCCAAACGTCACTTTCTGGTTAGCTTGGGAGTTGAGACAGGGTTTCAGGCAAGATAATTTTCAGAACTGTGATGCAATTTGCTTTGGTCGGTTATCAGCTGGACTGAAAGAGGTTTTTCGTGCCCCAATGTTGGGGACCTAACCATCGTAGAGTGCGCAAATTTAATGGGTAATTTAATTAGCCAACTCGGTTTGTTAGGCTTGTGGACCACGAGAAACCGTCTTGATCTTTGACAGCCTGTTTTGGAGTCTTGAACCAGAACTAGGACTTGTGCCCTCCCCTATGTTCCACACGCTCTGCAACCCAAATGAATTCTTTCCTTGTGCCTCCGAAAGATGTTTTTGTTGCTTTGAGAGCCACTTATTACATCAATCACGGAGAGCAATGATATCCACCAGAATCCAATGCCAAAAGACATTGCTCATCTTCGAGTTTGATTGCTTTAGTTTCCAGGGAAATCAGCTTCATTAGCAAAGCAGAACAAATCAACACAAAAAAAAGTCCCAATTAGCCACAGTGGTGCCTGCGCACAAGCAGATGTAAATCACCGCTATGTAACATACGACTAAATGTATATCTGTCACACTTAAAAAGGAGACTATAGTTCAGACGTTAGACATAAGATATTGGAGGAAACTAAATGGGATGAACTTGTCGACGTTAATCCGTTTAGTTCCTCCATTACTCGCATTCAACTTTTAAATGCGTCTATTCCTTTGCTCTTTATTGATTGACAAGCTATAAGGTATATGGTAAGTGGTAACTGATAGTGAGATACGGACGTAACTGGAGTCATAAATATAGGACAGTAATGTCACGCGATGTTATGGTTCAGCTTCTTCAACTTTGCATCCACAATCTCCCCTTCTCTTTGATGCTCCAACGCGGTTAGGGAGCTGGTAAAGTATTTATTAGCATTGCGGTGAGTGAAAGCAGAGCACAGGATTTTCATTCCTGCTGCAGTAGGAACACAAGTTGCTTGCTGCTTTTTTTAACGATCAGAGGCAAACTTCACCCACTCACGCCTTTCTCATTTACTTGCTACAGAGGTTTTACTTCATCGCACGAGACAGGATCTGATTTCACTTGGTGTGCATGGAATGCAAATATGAAAGGAGTTCACCCACTTGCTGGGGTTGAGCCAGGGCTATTGTTTGAATTGGGTTTTGGCTTGGAGAATAATTTACAGACAAAAGCATCGAAAGATAAGAAAAAAACCTTTAGGCCCATGAGTGTTGGGTCCTAGACCAAACTGACCAAATGGGAGCCTGTGGGTTTCCTCTGCAAACAAGCCTACTTTGGATTACAAGCTATCATGAGCCATGCCTGTTGGTGAAAGAAATTTATAGTTGTTTTTCATGTTCTTATCCCTTGGGTGACAATTATACAAAAATGGGTTGAATCATTCTCAGTAAAATCCCATAGTTGAACCTGTTGTGCTTGTTCCAGTTATGCATAGTTAACCTATGTTCATGTATTTTTGGCAGTGCAAAAAGTGTGAAGGCAGGCGGCTTGCATCATGCTATGCTAGCAAGATTTGCCTATTGTAATTTCTGTTGATCTAGTGTTGTCACCATTTTTTCTTTCTTTCTTTTATTCTCTATCTGTCATCATGATGATCCGTGTTTGGTCTTTATTATATATGTCTTTTAATTTGGACATATTTTTGTAATTTCATTATTGATTTTTATGATTTTTAAGTTTATTTAAAGTTAATGAAGATCTAAATATTTCTATATTTTTCTTAAATTACTGGTATATTCTTTGGTGTATTCCACAGCTTAAAAGTGGTGGCTGATCTCAAGTTCTTTTCAAGCTGATAGAGCTCATTCCCAACCTTTCTTGTTGGTCTATATGAAGTGGATGTTTGATTCTTACAAATCAAATGAGTGTTATCATTTGATTATGTGGACTTCCTGGAGTTTGGTTTTCAGATTATCTTGTTGTCTATATTAACGTGGCTGACATGGAAGAACATTGCTATCTTTTTGTCTATCAAGGTAATGGTAGGTTGAACTTGTTCTTATCATTTTCCATTTCAATCTGCAGTCAATTCTGTCAGACTAGAATGTTTTCATATCTTCAGAATTGGGTTTTGGTTTACTTTAATTACAACCCCTGGTGGTAAAAATCTCTAGTTCAAGAGATTGCCGTGACAGGGGTTTTTGTTAAAAAAGCTTTACCATCTGACAGAGAAATGTGAACATTTCCAATCCAAGAACTCCAGAGACATGATCAATGGGCCAATTTATGCAGCCAGCCCATTGCTCCAACTCTGATTCAGTGCATCGATTCAGCCTCATAGCACATAAAGATTTTGTGCCAAGCAACACCCTGGAGATGACATGAGCATCATAGTACAAGAAACAGATTGCTCTCTCTCTCTCTTTGGAGTTGACTCTGATATTTGTAATACAACTAATATAAATATATAACTAGTAGACTCTGCAGTTTAATGGAGTTGCCCTCTTTCCACATTCTCTGAATTTTTATACATTTTTTCTTGTCCAAAATTGTAAACATGCAACGCAACGCCTGTCTGCTCTTTATTAAACTCCATTTAGCACCATAGCTTGGAAAACCTTTAATGTTGGCAGCTATACCAGGGCCATCTCAGCCTCCATACCTTCTCATAATCATTTTGACAGGTAATATACTAAAATTCAATATTCAAATTAAAAGAAGGAGATTCTTCATTTCCTCTCCTTCCTCTGCTACTAACTTGATAACTTAAAATATTTTTATCCGAACCCAAATACTTTAATATTCTGTTTTAATAAAATAGTTGGTTGTTGCTCTTACATAGGAAGTTTGGTGAATTAAATATCGAGGCCAATTGGAAAATTGTTATTTTAAATCCAATTGCTACTCCATGATAAAAAAGAAGAAGAAGAAATGTTGGTGATGGACCACTCTTAGTTTAATTCTCCTTTCAAAGAGCCCATGAATTCCCAATAACATGTGCAAGTGAGGGCATGAAAATGCAAGCATTTCCTTCCTTTGCCTATAGGTGGAGCTTGACTCTTAACTGTCATTCATCAATATCAAGTCTTTGCTGTCCTTGCTGACCTATCATGCCATACGCTTTGCTCTTCATTTCTTCCATGTATGTATTCATGTATTAGCTGTCTTTTCTTTTTCTTTCGAAGTTGCCAAGAGAAAAAATAAATTTGCAGAATGGGGAAGACTGTCTTGGAGTTTGGTTGTCAATTATTATCTTGTTCAAGCCTGATTAATGTCGTGGTCCATTCTAGTCACTTGCTACTTTCATCGAATCTTTCCAACTTGTTGATTGGCTAGCCAAAAGGAATAACTTGGAAGTAGGAACTTGCAAATGAAAACCCGATAGAAAACAACAATTTGATCATCTAAGGGTACAAAATTTAATCTTTGCTGACAGCATTGACTGTCCATGTGCTGTAAACATTCATTGTCAAACGTAGAGTACAACGCAGAGAGTGGTCCTTCTTATATATGAGGAGTTAATATGAAGATTTTACTCCATTCTCAAATCCTGAAGCAGGATCAAGCTAGGTAGTTTCAGAAATGGGTTTACATCAAGGAGGTGGTCCACTTCATAAATACCCAAGATTTTTGTCTTGTGCCGGAGCCTGGAGTTTATTTCCTCGTTATGTTTCTTTCCGAATGGTCAATTTTAACTGTCAAATCCTTCATTTGGAATTCAGCTAATGCAGTCACAGAAAAAAAAAAGGTTTGCAAATTGCAAGATCGTATCTTCCATCGAGCTTTCAATCAACTTCTCTAGGCTATCCCTTTGCAAAGATGACATCACGAATGAAGCACTACACTTTTATGAACTCGTGGACGTAAAACTCCAAACACAAAGATCAGTTGGCAGAAATAGTTGCTTGGTTTCTCCCCTTTCATGCAAGATAATAGTATGATACAGACCTTTCTTGTAAGAGCAGAAATGTAATAAGCCTCTGACTTTTCCGATCTGGTTTAGCATATAGGGTTGTTGTTTGATCCAATCCTCTGGGCAAAAATGGAAGCAACAACAACAAAGCAAGATGAATTTGTAAAGAACAAAAAGTTAGGGGTTGTCTTTTTCTGTGTGGAATGATGTTTGCTACCGAAAACCCTTTGCTAATTTAACGAATTAGCAGCTTAATTTAATGATGTTATACCTTCATATGCAGAAACCGACTAGCATGAGAAAACATTAACCCCATCTGTTGTTTGTTTTCCCTCCCAAAACAAGAAAAGTTGCCACGCAATTCACATCAGAAAACAACTTTTTTTCTTCAATTTTTTGGATTAACGCTATCAAACTCCATCTCCCGTGATAAGGCGAGAAAACCCATATTCAATTTGATTATTAAATCAAAGCACTTGTTGGCATGTTCTCTTGTATCTTACGATAACAACAAGTGGATTAGCACCAGAAAACCCATTAAATTAATCTTACTAGTAGGAGCATTGACAAAGATAATTATGGTGATTATAATAATAAACCAGTGAAGCATTCTCATGCTGGAGGAATGAATGAAACCAATGCGGCGCAAACCGAATTGTCTGTTTGTAATTTGCAGAATTCGGTCGTTACCAGGCAAGTGTTTGATTATATATAATAATATCGATCAATTCTGTTCATGGTTTTTGAATATTTACAAGGAGGTCACGTGACTTGGAACTTCGATGGGTTTGAAGGACAGCACCCATGGCCATAAAATTTAGAAGCCGAGAAAACCATGAACACCGCAAGTTCCTGGAAAAAAAAATAATGTATATATATAGAGGTAATTGACAGCTGAGATCATGTGAAGATAGAGACAAAAGGCCTAAGCAACATCAACATGGCAACGGCTATCTTACTTCTTTGAAAGAAATTTGAGAATCCTTTCTGCTTTTCGAGATCGTTGGCTGTTCTTTTATTACAAAAAGATAAACCAAAAAACAACGTGTTCTTTTGATTCCTTTGCATACCATTGAATCAATAATGAATGATTGTTTTAGCATGGTCCATCATTACCAGATAAGCCAGAGCAGCAACAAAGACCTAAAAGAATTAGAAGAACCAAATGCAGGCGGCATCGTGGTAAGACTTTGCCAAGGCTGTGGGGTCTGTTCCCTGCCTCTTTGCGACCAGCCGAGACTTTTAAGGGGAGACTGTTGAAACTTGAAACCCCATTCCCATCAGCCCCTTTTCTGGTTATCTTGCCCCATGTTATGAATGTTTTCATTGACTTTCTTTTGCTTTGTTTTCAATTCGTTTCCGGGCTTTCTTTCTTCAAACAGGGTAGTATTAAATTCGTGTATTGTGTTGACTTAGACTTTAGATGATTGCATGGCAGCTCTGTTTCTCTCTCCATCTTCCTTATCCCCTGTAATGGCCAAGTAATACTTATCAATTAACGAGCTCTTTTCCAATCCAACGATAATATTTGTGAAAGGGAGTTGCCAGCATTGGGAACACGAAAGTCTTTGCACAGTTCTGGCCCGTGGGCGTAAACTCCGTAATGCACACCACCGTCACCATACCTGTAATCTTTATCCAAAGAGACAAGAGGGTTGCGTTCCACCGCCCATTTCCCTGCTTTGGGCACGTTGGAATTGAATGCGTTTAGTGAAGCTGCTGCTGTTTTAATTTATTTATTTGCTTAGGTTTGCTATTTAGTATCATTTTGTTCAGAGCTTAATGATATAGTCATGATTAATTATTAATGACGTAGCCATGAGTCATTGCTTTAAGGAATGAATGATGATGATTTAATTCATCACATCATATTCTGAATTTTTCTATTTGAGACTGACAATTCCATTTGGAAAAGAAAAATAAATATGCAGTTCATTCAAAGGGATTAGATTTAAAGACAAAATAAAATTTCAGTTCAGATCATTCGCATTTTGTTTTAATATATTACGTAAAATTCATACACAAATGATAATTAAAAAGATGAACTTCACCTTCACCTTTCATAGTTTAAATTTTCTCTTACAATATCTTATGATTTCCTTTTTTCTTTATTAGTATTTTGTGAATTTTTTTTTTGTCTCAATTAGAATTATGTAAATAAATTATGTTCTCACAAGATGTGGGGAGATTAATTTTACCTAATAAAATTACAAAAATATTTTTAAGTAAAAATAAATGATTAAATTTTGAATTAAAAATATTTTTTGATAATTTCTTTTGAGTAAAATTAACAGACTAATCGTTATGGAAAGCCAAATTCTATGCAGAGTGTTAACTGAGAGAAAGAAAGATGAATATAAATAAATTATCATATAAAAAAAATTAAAATTATAAAAATATAAATAAATAAACATAAATATGTGATTCATGTAACGATATAACGACTTAGATGTGACGATAGGAAACAAATACCAAGGTGTGAGTAGTCTACGTAGAAAATCCATGTGAACTGGGACCAAATACTTGCTCAGGAAAGTACGCACGTGTGAACCGAGTCGCGGTTTAAGGGACCCACATAGCCCCAAAAGTTATCGAAGATTACAGCAGAAACCTTTTGGATAATGACTAGGGATTTCTTAACAACTAGAGTATTCCACTGGGTCCCCCATCTGCACGACTTGACCCAAGCAATTTCTCCTTTTCTTTTTTTCTTTATTCTATTTTAAAAAAACAAACAAACAAAATTCATCACACTCTGACTATATATTATAAATGGGGTCAAGCCAACCTTATTTGAATTGCCTCCCCAAAGGTGAATTTCACTTACCCTTTGATGGGTTTAAGTCATTCAAAGGTTCAGGGTAGGGGCCATGGGTGTGCAAATGGGACAGGTCAAATTGGCAAGCAGGGTTCAGAAAGTTTAGCTCAAGGTGCCAGTCTTGGCAATCCAATGTTTGGGGTCACATTGCCTGTCTGCTTTCTGTGTTTTTCTTCTTTCGTTCCGTGACTTTGATGGCTTTGGAAAGTCATGATATCAATTATTACTAGAAAACAAAAACTCCCCATGTTTATATCTGCTAAGAAAGATCAAAACTTAGACACTGAATGAAAAAAAGTTTTACTTTCATTGTTCACGGGGAACAAGTTCTCTGTGGGATTTGATTTTACTTTAGAGAATCTTTTTTTTATTTTTCCTCTTTTGTATGTTGGTTCTCTTGCTCTTTAATTTTCTTTTTCTGAACTTTTGTGCCTTTGGGATGTTTCCCAAGGACAACTTCTAGCAGTTCACCTTTGTAAAAGCAAGTAAAAAAATTCCACACCCATCATTGGCTCATTGCACTCTATGCCATTTCACTTTGTTAAGTTCTTGCAAAAAATTAGGGTGCTAATTACTGTTATAAACTTACCCCCCCCCCCCCCCAAATTTAGTAAGGTTAAAGCTACAAATTTGAACAAATGGGGTTCCACTAATAATTAAGGATTCATTAATTAAGTTTTTCCATGAGTTGAGCTTTTTCATTTTTCCATGTTTATAAATCATGACTACAACTTAAATTAAAGAGTAATCATTGATCAAGATTTTATAATAGTTCATTACCCAATTCGTTGTTCTTTACTAAAATCATTACCACATGGATGATGAATCCTTTTTGTAATAGTTCATAATTGAAGGAATAATTCAAAAAGTCAATCATAGCCACAATATTCCCACTTTGATGTTTTCTTCTTTTTTCTCATTTTGCTCTTGTTGAGTGCAAAACTTTCTTGCTTCCTCTCTCTCTTTTTGCCCCCTTTAGCTCTTGTTGAGTGCCAAAGAGAGTAAGGAATAAAGAAGTACTTGGTTTACATGTACCCTTTTTCTCTGCATTCCTAGCCAAAATCTTAGATGCAATGAATAAATTTCAAATGTATACTTATTTTCCAATAGGTTGACCATGGAGTCATCATGCCCAAAATGCTTCTAGGAGTTAAATTAGGTGAAGTCAATATTTTTGGACCACTCCCCCTCCCCCCCAAAAAAAAAAATAATGTTATGAAATAAATTTTAAATGCATGCAATAAATGTCGACAGACTTGTCTTTCAATATGTTCAATTTATGGAACAAAAATAATTGATCTTAAAAAACTTCAATTAATTCCAATATTTTCGTATAATTATCATTAAATTATTGTCTCAAATACCGTTTGTCATATATAATTTGATTTCAATATGCTTAATGGTATAAAAGGAATGATCAAGGAAAAAAAATGGCCTTACAATTTGTAGTGATGGAGTAATTAGAATTCCCTTCTCCTCCAGTAATTAGGTACCAAACGTAACCTAATGCAATGTGAGGTTACATCTCTTTATTCCAAGCCAGGCGAAAGGATGAAAAACTTATCCAATAATTAAAGCACTGTTAATTTTAGTTTTAATTTTTATTCTTACTATAAGTTTTTTTAAATAATGAAGCAAATGCAGTAAAAAATAATGAGCTGGGGCCCTTTTGTAAATTACCGGGGTTACCATTGTCAGAAAAAAGGCAAAACTCAGTGCAGATCAGAGAATCTCTTAACTCTATCCCATGACTTCGGGAGCAGACAGCCAGGACCTTTTGAACAGAACAATGAACGATCTTCTCTCCCAAATCTCCCCCCCCTTAATTCTCCGATAATTACGAAATCACCACCCTTCTACGTCAACCGAATTCAGGATATCCTAAATTACAGCCAACGTGTACGAGAAATAAATACGTACATACACGTATCTGAGTGTATTCACATGTCTACATACCTTTGCTGTAAAGGTTTTTAAGCTCACGTTTTCTCCGCTTTATTACATTAGCCGACGTGACATTATCCAACGTTATCCAAAACTTCGGACATGGCAAATATAAATTTTTCATTAGGTGGAGAGGGCAAATCCATTTGCCTTTGCCTGCTCAGACTGAATAATATCTGACGTGTTCAAGTTAATCTTTTCCAACTGTCCTTCACCGACTACTTCTCTCCTACACAACCTTAAATTGTGGTCTCATTTTCTTACCATTGTATTCAAATTGAAACATTAATTCCGAACCCAAATTTGTAGTTGTCTTGTTTTTATTTTATTTTATTTCTGTTCTGTCTTATTATCTTAATATGATAAATTTAAGAGACACGTATGGTAATGTAATAAACAAGATAACAAGTAAGATAGAAGATCTTTGTTCTAACTTAATACTCGGATTAGAAGATAAAATCGGATTAACATGAGATTTTGGTTTAAACTATAGTGATAATTTTGACAATGGGTTCTCTAGTTTTTAATGTTGGTGGGAGTGACCCCACGGTGTTTGATTCCAAAGTTGTTTTTTGTAGGGCCATCAAACGGTAAATGTCAAGGGAGACTTAAGGACAAAGAGAATAAATTACTATTAATTTGTTCATAATTTTCTCCTATTTTCATACTAGTACTGCTCCCTATACGTATTAAGAAAATGAAATGTAATAAATTTTTTCTGAATTTTCTTTGATTAAAAATTAAGATATTATTTGTTTGACAGCTCAACGGTTCTGTTTACTTGAAGAAAATTGTGAATCTTTTTTTTGCTCTATATAAACGCCTCCCATGCCGTTCTAAGACCTCTATCTTCTTTCGCTTGGCTTAGACACTCTAGCCCTAGAATTGCTTGATTTTTTCTTTGTGTTAATCGCCTCTTCCAATCTTTTATATATATTTCCTTCTTGTTTCCTGTTATTGAGTTGTTAGTTTCTTTACAATTGGAGTTAAGGGAGGTCGAAAATGCCTGCAGTCGGAGGAATTGGTCCGGGTACCGGCAAGGAGTACCCGGGGAACCTTACCCTATTCGTCACTGTAACATGTATTGTTGCAGCCACGGGGGGTTTGATATTTGGTTATGATATTGGGATTTCTGGTAATATTTCGAAGATAAAAAAAAGCAACTTTTGGTTTCTTTTGTTTTTTGTTTGTTGTACGTAGAAATTAATGGTTATGTTCTGTGTTTTTGGACAGGTGGAGTGACGACTATGACTCCATTTCTCCAAAAGTTCTTCCGAAAAGTGTGGGAGAAGAAGGAAGCCGACAAGTCGACGAACCAGTATTGCCAATATGACAGCCCAACCCTGACGATGTTCACATCTTCACTGTATTTGGCTGCTCTTTTGGCTTCCCTGGTAGCCTCCACCGTCACCCGTAAGCTTGGAAGGAAATTGTCCATGCTTTTGGGTGGTTTACTTTTCTTCGCCGGAGCTCTCATCAATGGCTTTGCCAAAGCCGTTTGGATGTTGATTGTTGGCAGAATGTTACTTGGTTTCGGAGTCGGATTTGCCAATCAGGTAAAAACCATTATCTACTTCTCCAAGCTCTTGATCTCGATCTTGTGTTTGGTTTTTTTTTTTTCATCTTCCCTGTTTGGATCCAGAGATTGGTATTCAGATGGGGCCTCTCGCCATTAGTTGAGTTTTTGTTTTGTTTCATGGCAAGTTGTTCGTAGAGAACAAAAAATGTGCTGTCTGAAAAGAGTGACAAAAGTTAATGTTTTATTCCTTCTGTGCTTTGGGTTCATTTTTTACTCAGATTTTTGCTGGGTTTTTGTCGTGTAATCTGTCTCCTTGTGTTCCTCTTTCTCGAAACCCAACCCTTTTTTCTTCAGATCTGCTTTTGAGATGGTTCTGAGCATAAACAAGATCAGACGTGCCTTTGGCTTGGAAAATGACAAGAAAACATGTCTGTACAAACTTGTTTTCTGATCCAGATATGAGCTCTTGTATTCCTTTTTTACCGGATAAAACCTTTTCTTGGCCTTTTTTAACACATTTGATTTATCTTATCTACCCTGGAAGTGATGAGTCTTCTCAAAGCTTTGCATTTTTTTGAGATCTGAGAAGTCAGCAATAACTCACCGTTTCGGGTTTTAAGCAAAGAAAATAAATGATATTGAAAGCGTTGCTTGTGTTTGTATTTAGTGTTATTTTCCTGGTCATCCATGGCTTGTTGTTCTTCCTTGCGTGACATCTCTTCGCACCATTTTTCCGCTAAAGTTTACTCCTTGATGCAACGGGCGTTGAATAAGAAAGTGAGATATGATGGTGGCTTGATATTAAAAGTGCCCTTCGTTTTTCTACAAGCGTGACTCAATGTGTTGAAAAGAAATTAAGTTCTGTTTTTAATCCAAATTAACATTGACAACTTGACAAATCCATGTGGTCCCCGAGAAAGACATTTTGTATATTACTTCCAATAGTTCGACAGGTAATTAATTTAGTTTACTAATTTAAGTTTCTTTGTAATTATTACAGTCTGTGCCACTCTACCTATCGGAGATGGCCCCCTACAGATACAGGGGAGCATTGAACATCGGCTTCCAATTGTCAATTACGGTTGGTATCCTGATTGCCAACGTGCTGAATTATTTCTTTGCTAAGATCAAAGGTGGATGGGGCTGGCGTCTGAGCTTGGGAGGTGCGATGGTCCCTGCCCTTATCATCACAGTTGGATCCCTATTTCTCCCAGACACGCCAAACTCCATGATTGAACGTGGCCAAACCGAGGAAGCCAGAGAGAAACTCAGGAGGATTCGTGGGATTGACGATGTGGATGAGGAATTTAGGGACCTTGTTGCTGCCAGTGATGCATCAAAGCTAGTTGAGCACCCATGGAGGAACTTGCTGCAGAGGAAGTACAGGCCCCATCTAACCATGGCCATCCTAATTCCCTTCTTTCAACAACTAACCGGCATTAATGTGATTATGTTTTATGCTCCTGTATTGTTCAACACAATTGGATTCGGAGACGATGCTTCCCTCATGTCTGCTGTGATCACTGGTGTTGTTAACGTTGCTGCAACGTTGGTTTCTATCTATGGTGTTGATAAGTGGGGGAGGAGATTCCTTTTCTTAGAGGGTGGAACTCAAATGTTGATCTGCCAGGTACTTGGATTTTTCACAATGGAATTAACCACTGTCAATGATAAAAATTGTTGCTAAAATGTATTACTAAATTTTTATCTTTTGCTGCTTTTCCAGGCTGTTGTGGCAGCTTGCATTGGTGCTAAGTTCGGGGTCAATGGGAACCCTGGTGACTTGCCTAAATGGTACGCCATTGTTGTGGTGCTATTCATCTGCATTTACGTTTCCGGATTCGCCTGGTCTTGGGGACCCCTTGGATGGCTGGTGCCCAGTGAAATTTTCCCATTGGAAATCCGATCAGCTGCTCAAAGTATCAACGTGTCTGTCAACATGCTTTTCACATTCGCCGTGGCTCAAGTGTTCTTAACCATGCTCTGCCACTTGAAATTTGGCCTCTTCCTTTTCTTCGCCTTCTTCGTGGTGCTCATGTCCATCTTTATTTACTTCTTCTTGCCTGAGACAAAGGGTATCCCAATCGAAGAGATGAACCAAGTATGGAAGTCGCACTGGTACTGGTCCCGATTCGTTGAAGGCCTCGATTACCCTAATGGAGGTGTGGAGATGGGCAAGGGCGGCCAGGGTTCTAAGAATGTGTAACTCACCCTGGTTTAACTCCTTTGTCTTTGTTCTCAAATTTAGCTTATGGATAGTAGTACATACTATTGGATTTTCGATGTTCTTGGATCGAAGTTGCATAAAATTTGTCAATGTTCCTGCTTTGTTTCACCTGGAAAAAATTTTAATACTATGATTACCAATTCCATGGACAGTTTACTGATTACGAATTCCACAGCACAAATGATTTGGTCGGACTACAATTTTCTCCAGAATCTCTCATTGCCATATGTTACCATAACTAACCGTATTGAAAGATCAGTGACATAGTAAATTACAATGATGAGATATTTGATTAGAAAAGATCAATGCCTTAGGTTGAGTGGCTGTTCTTTGTACCCACTGGCCTGTCTGGCAGATTCTTCCCTTATTTCTAATGGATTCGGATTAATCATAAGATATAATGAATAATTTGGTTCGGTCCAATTATTTTCAGTGAATTATTTCGTACATGTATCTTGAGGCATACCATAAGACCTGTTTTTTTCTTTTTCTCTTTCTTTTTCGTACTCTGTATCAGCTTTTTATTGAGGTAGGTCCTTCTTCAGCATGAACGAAATTCACAGGTGAAATTGTAGCGAAACAGGGGAAAATTGAGTTTTAAGAACCCAATTGCAATTGAAACAATCCCTGTTGCTTCGTCAAATGTTACGTAAGCATTTTTCCCTGGAGAAAAAACGACAGCAAACTAATGAGGAAACTAATTGTTATAATGAAGTTATGGAAAAGCAGAACACTTGAGTTTCTTTTTAAGGGAAATATGGTTGATCCCATACAACTTGTCATGATTGTCGTTTTGCAAAGAGGAGATCTTCTTCCACTGTCACATATGATTTTAGTTGATTCTGTTAGTTTTGTGAGGTTTCTCGCCACTGTTTTTATTACTCAATTGCTCGCCAATGCTGCAAGACAAGTTTGGAGCCAGGTGCATTGCCTATGTGGTCTCCCCGGAAGAGCTGAAGACTGGGATTTGGGGTTTCAGTGATATTCTCTTCTCTTGCGGATTGCGTATGTTTACTTCATATGCCAGGAAAGAAACCCTGGGCGGTTATGAAAAATCAGCAGATGCTCCAGATGCCATCACGCATTGCATTAAGGAGGTGGTTCGAGCAAAGGCTTCATGTCTTTCAGCACATTGCTGCTGGTTGTATGAACACAGAACTTTGTGTTACATGGGATCTGAATGAGTCTATGCTTGTGTAATTAGTTTGCTTTATTGCTTTGAAGCTGTTGTTCTTGTAGCAGATTTACCTGCTTCTTTGGATCAATTTGTCCAAATTTCTGCTGAACTAACTGTCTAAACAGTCTGATTAAAGCAAAGATAAAGTACCCAAAGATCATTTCCTCTTCCTAATCCAAAATCACACCAGAATCAATGAATAAATAACAAGGGATCTTGAATTAAAAAAAAAACCAAACATTGGAACTAAGGGGTACCAAATATCAAAACATCATGAATTTTGATTAGTAAATTGGATAGAATTCCATATTCCTTCTGTCAAGTTGACATCTTTTCTTCTTCTCTTGAAAATTCTTAAAGTAAAGGGATAAGACAGTACCTCACTACATCTAACCCCTTAGCGTATCTTTCACTGTTTACTTTGCTAATGGCTTTCACGGGGCTGAAATCCTAGTGGACAATAGGCAAAATTCATCACAAACTATCCAAACCAATGGATAAACCACTGTCAGCAGGATTTCCACAACTTTTTTCCCAAGAGGAGAATCAAGCTTTCACATGCTTTTGGAGTGGCATTTCCTTTCCCTTTTTTTTTTTTTTGCTTCCAAGGTGTAATCGTGAGACTTCTTTGTAGGAACTTTCGGTGAACAAACGTAACGGTGAATGGATTAACATAGGAATGGTAATGGGTGGCCTGTCAAATTGGATCACGGCCTTGAAATGAGCCAGAGACAAAAAGGAGAATCGCATGACTATGCATTTATTAAACCAGGGGCAATTTGCTTGCAGCCCCCAAACCCCTTGGATAGGATGGAAACAGAAGTGGATGTAATAGAAATGGAATTTAATTAGTTTGGTTACTTGTCCCTCTCCATCTCTCAAAAGAGTGTGATGATAAAAGAACTTGGGTATCATATGCCTATACCTTTGTTTTAAATGTTGTTGCTCCATCATATCTTTTCTTTTCTTTCTTTTTCCTCTCTCATCTTTATGCAGCAGAGCATGTTTCCCCTCATACGCTCCTATTCACCCAACATGGAACTCATGTCCCCCTCTTTCAATTCTTTTTGGTAGGAATATCTTATGATTCAAGCATGTAATAAAGATTAAAGGGTAATCAACAGATATAATTGTGTTTTCAAATAAATGTTTGGGAGAAAAATTATGTTATAATTTTATGAAATCGTTATTCATATCATTTAAAATATTCAAATTTTTTTAATAAAATGTTGAAAATAATAAATTGAGTCTTGATTGTATTAAAATATAATTTAACAACGTTGATGAAGATAATTTAAACACACCTTCTTCCCCAAACCGTCTAGAAAAGAGATTGGGACCACTTCACCATGAAACAAAAAAGTTAAAACTCATTGGTCATATTCATCATCAGTGCATGTTTGACCCCAAAAACCAGTATGGATGTTTCCACAGCTTGGTGCATCAAAAACCCAGAAAAATGCACCATCACATCCACACCAAGATAGTCAATTTGTTTGGAAGCATTAAGACCATTCCAAATTTTGGGATAATGACTTCAATGAGGAAAAAAAAGCCAAACTTTTTTTAACTAATAATCAGACATTTAATGTCAAAATCAATCAAGTGTAAAACCCTGGCATGGATTTCTTAGAGTTCGAGACTGTTTATGGGCCTGTCCTGACACTATTGCCTATATGAATGCAAGGCCTGAGTTGCAGTCTTGTAGGCTGACACTTCGGGCTCAGAGTTCCTAATTGCAACCCTGGTTGTAAAATCTGGGTTCATGGCCTAGCCCAAAATTATTCCATTGGTTTTAGAGATTGTTTGAGTTATGATATATCATACCAATTCTTTCCCCTGATTGAGTTGAACTGAAGAAATGAAAAAGATTATGCTTAATATAGAGAAAGAAGATAATCAGATTGAAGTTAAAGTTGGAAGAAATCTATTGAAAATTTCAAGAACAAGGGATAATAGCTGCTGGCACTTAATCGTGTAGGCTAGCAGGATACTAAAAGGAAATACAAATGCAATGGACATGGAGAAAATTTTACTTTCTTCTTATTCATGGACTAATCATCATCAGCACTTTTCTTTGTTTGTTTCTTGGTGGATCAGCTGTTTAACTATGCACTCCCAGCAATACAAAGCCATTGACCAACAAAGAGTGAAGTACAATTGAGATTTGGGTTGACTGAGTCGAAAAAAGCAGTGGTCAAGTTGAACATCTGTGTTACACCAAAGCATGTGTCGCCACTAGCTACGCCATAGACCTTGTCACAACTAGGGGCGCTCTGCTTTCCCTTTAGAACTGCATATTTTACATGCATTATGATTTGTTTCTGATACTAAAACATAAATGGAAAGTTGAAACTTTGTTGTAATTATCTCAGATTTTAGTTTATGATTCGAGACTTACTTCCAATTTCTCGGCTTTCAGCCATGGAGACAATGACCAGAAGAGCAACGATCAAGACAAAGTTGGTGAGCATGGCAATTTTGTTGTTGGACTTTGCCATTGCTGTTGCTTCTTTCCTTATTCTTGCCTTTGGGTTATGAACCTGTTTGTTCTGCTCTTCTGTGGAGCAACTTCCTGGATTAAACTCCTATTTATAGCAAAAATTCATTCTAAGTTGACTTCTGAAAGAGTTAAAAGACTCCGATAATATCTGAGTGGTAATTGCCCAATTGGTAAACAAGAGTCAAGAATCCGATAATATCTGAGCAATTGGTAAACAAGAGGCCGGCTTTGCTTTGTGATCTATTATCATTCCATGGCGAATTAGACAAAGACAAAACAATGCTAAGTACTAGGATTAAGAATATTCAAGCAGCATAGAGGAAAGGTCTGCAATTTGCATCGCTTTCCTAATGGCCTAAAAGGCTCACAGCATGATAGTTCAGCTCCAGCTTGACCCTGAGAGGGATTGGTGACAAGCTAGATAGACAAATAATCATACGATCATAATCCAATCAGAAGATGACACAAGGCAATCTTTGTAAGAAATCAGAATATACCGATCTTTCATAAGATTGGCCATTCGTTCATAATCAAACAAGTTTTGTGTCGACTGCAATTGCCACAGGCATATATTCCTCTTTCCATAGTTAAGTTAATGAAAATTGATTAGTTTGGAATTGGCTATAGGAAATTGGTATCGCAACCAAACTTTACAGAACAAGAGTAGAGCTAAGCATCAGAATAGTTACCACTTTCATCAATCAAAATAAATAAATAGAAGTAAAGAAGAAAGATCCATCTAAGATTTCTTCATCAGTTTCACAGTAAGCGTACATCTCAGGTTTTACATGTCAAATTCTTGGCTGTCTGATACTCTCTGATTCATGTAATGATGCTCCTTAGGAATAACAAGGAGGCGATCACTGGTTACTGTTTCTGGATGCCATGCCATCTCTTCCATGGAGAAGGCTGTTGTGATTGCCAACTGATGTATGTCAAGTTGGTTGATTTCCATCTTCCCGCTTATCTATATTCCAGAGGCTAGCTTTGTGTCCAGCAATTCAAGTACATCACTCTTTGAAGAGACTCTTCAGACTGATTTCCATTATCTTCTTTGGGTTTGCCCCTGGCACGAAGTCTATCATCTGATGAACTAGCAGTAGAAGCATACCTTCTCTTGCTGGCGTTAATAGGTCGAAGACCGGAATTCCATTTGGAGCTACAATCTCTATGACATTCCACTGCGGCTACACTAGCTGCCATGCAAACTCTGCTCAAATAACTCATCTCTTACTTACGCCTGGCTGGTTTCTCTGTTGGAAAAACACGATCAGGACACCCCAAATATATAGAGACCAATTGGACATTATCAGTTGGCGAGGATGGTGGTTTTGAGGAGCCTGTCAACATCAAAACCACATGTGGCAACCATGGTTTCTGGTTTACCAGTGGCGGGACCTCTATTTTTCCTTTTACTTAATTGATTGGAGTCGTCCAGACTCCAAAGGGATTCGCTCAGCGGTCCCTTTTTCCCAAAAACATTATGTGTGAAAAACGTGGCAATCCCTGAGCAGAGCAGGTATGCTCAGGTGACCTCATGAAGTGCAAATTGATCGAGCAGAGGCATTCATATAGACTTGGCCCTTTCATATCACCTTATCTGTAAAACCAGGCAAGGGAAAGAAAGGAAAGATGTTACAAAATGAAAGGGAAACAAGGACAACGACAAGAAAAATTCCTGATAGTGATGTAGCAACAAATGCCACTTTTAGTAATGAAAAAAGGGCAAGAAACTGGAGGAATGTAGAGGCCTCACTGGCGTGTCCTGGCTGTCCTGCTGATTAAAGCCAATGGAAAGCCAACAGTTTTCACTCTCCTTCATCGGTTTAAGTTGCGGGCACCTTGGCCCAATACTACCATCAAGTACAAGAAACCGCCGGGACGTTTTCCACCCCCAGCCCCAAGAAAGAAAAACCCTTTTGTCAATGGGTTTTATGTCTTCCGCAATTGCCACTAAGCACCGGCTTGTACAGGGAAGAACAAAAGAGAACATTATCTAAATGGCTTGGCAAATGATCAGATTATAAACAAAAAACACCAGAAATGTTATAACATATTCTAAAGATAATTGATGCGAACATTGTCGAATATGCATTGGAACACTCCTACTGACTTTGAGATCCTTTTCAGTATATTAGATCCCCGTGAAGAACAGTTTTATTCCCTAAGGGAGGCGACAAAATCACATTATCTACATAGCAGAAGGTAAACTAAATGAGTTTTCAAGTCTCCAATTACAGAAAATTCAGCTCACTTTTATACAACAACAAAACATGAGGAGTTTTCCTGATCATTCTTTCAAGACAACACCCTTTGCGTTACACGAAAAGATTTGAGGGGGGGTATAAGAGAGGATTATATAAAATTTCAATCACATGATGAAGCAACTGACGAAGAACTGCCACTTTAAGCTGAGTCTACTCCTTCAACCTGCTGTCGAGCGAGGTATCTTTCCCTTCGCTCCTTCTGCACAATAGGTATACAGTCATAAGTAACGCATGCCATAGAAGCAAAACTACTGTAAGCATAATTTTCATCAGATGATTGTTAGAAAACTCACCCATTCATCTATGACAAGTCCTTCCCCAATAATCCTTGGACCTGTATCCTCTGGAGGCTTTTTGCGGGCCTCAAGTGCAGCATCAGCATCAGCTAATTGGCGCTTCAATTTTTCGAGAGCCTTCATAAAGGCACAAGGCATAAACCCATAAATATATATATATATACACACACATATATGCTATTATTAGTTTGCCACGGCTACACTTGGTAATTTAGTGTGCGTTTCAATTTTCAAGCATCATGCACGTGGAAAGTATTGACATGCAAGAGAATGTCTAAATGCAGAAGCAAGTATGAATAAAGGCACATATTGCTGCAGATAAGATTGTAAGATGCTAACAGTACGTACAGGACAAGGCCGCCCAGGATCTAGAAAAACAACCCGTAATATTTGCTCTATTGCCACTTGATCTTTCTGCTCATCAAACTGCAAAAAACAGACACCTAAGATTAATTACACAAAAAGGTTACACATATCCAACCTCAAAAGGAAAAAACAAAGCTTCAGATAGGTAGAGAAACAACCAATAGTAGGTGGTAAGAGAATATTCTCATTTGTGCATCAAACAAACGCAGCCAGACAACTCAAAAAATGATTGCAAAATCATGCATGCCTCTATCAAAATGGGCCCAAGATCAGCTTGCAACAAGAGATTCTCATCCTATCACTCATGAAATTGGGCATATGTCGCCTTCAAAAGTCGATTTCCAGCAACACCAGGTTATCTTTTGATGACAAAAATGCAAAAATCTGGCCCCAAAGGACAGTAGTTTCTTTATGTTGCAGACAGCAGGTACAAATCCAGAAAAGAAGAATATTGGATATAGAATAATAGAAGCTTGTTCCATAGTGACATTTTATGCTTCGGATTTTAAAGCCTTGGGAATACAAGAAGCCAATCAAACTATAGCACTGCTTATATGTAATGTCATCCCACAAAAAGCTACTTGTTTGCAAAACAATTTAAATTATTAACCACATATACCATACATAATATGCATCAAAGAATATTACTTTATATTCATCAACATCTAAATTTGGTCAAATTAAAAAGTCTTATTCTTTGTCATCTAGATAAAAAATGGAAATCATATAAATTATATAAAAATACAGTTTTATAGGAGAAGTTACACGCACCAGCTCAGGTACATAGTCCATTGGACCTTTCACTTTGAGACTCATGATTTTAAACTTAACCTTGCTCTTTTGATCCATTGGTTTTTCATTGTTCTCAGGATGCTCCACGAACTTGAACACTAGTAAATCCATTCAAAACCAGGAACAGACAATTCATTAGAATCTTTCAGAAGATATAAAGAATAGTCAAAACATAAATTAGCGCCAATGCTCAATATGAGAACCAAACGTAGAGGATATCACAGGAGTGTAAAGAGCAATTACCAGTTGCTATGATGCTCTCACCAGGAGCAAGAATAGCACCTGGAGGACGCATGAAACAACTCTTCGGTGCTGTTGTTTGAAACTAAACCAACAGAAAGAAAAGGACTCATCAAAGCAGTGGTTATAATATACTACTACATTTAACTATAACATACTTGCCTCAACTTCTAAATACCAAACATGAAGGATCATTAAACAAAAACAACAAATCCAAAGCTAAAATGTTCCGAACAATTAAGGCGTACCTTGAAAGCTACAAATGACTTGCTCGTGTTCTTTATCCTGACCGCGCTTCTCACCTGTTTTCCAGGCTCATCTTGGAAAAACAAAACAAAATATACAATCAAGAATAAGCAAATTATAATCTGAAATTCATTACTACATTTTTAATTGGTACTCTAATAATAATAATAGCTTTTAATTCTCAATCCTTGAAATTTCTATGCAATTTCTTTCCAAATAAATGAAATAGAAAATTTTCTAAATTTAGTCAACAAGTCTTTCTACCCTCCTTATTAACAGTCATTTTCATTTCACAGTTAAAACAAGAGGATCTTTTAGTTTCAAATCATTAGAGTAGCAAAGAAAAATAAGTAAAAAGACAATTTGTTGATTCTAAGCAATCTCTGCTCTTCCAATTGAGTTGATTCTACTGTCAATTTCCATAAATAAGCATAAAAATTTCTGCTTTAGCTTTAATCAAACAAACGGAAAATCCAAAATCTGAAGTACTTACATGGAAAGTAGAGCTTGCTGCCCGGATCAAGCTTGAGCCGACGCCGAGTAGGCAGAAGTGACTTTGCGACCGAAGAAACCGAATTCGCAGAGCCTTGATGGTTCGATCCTTCAACGTGAGGTTGACTTTGACCGTAAAGATGAGAAGCCGAGGAAGAAGACGACGTCGTGCTGGTATTGTTCCCGATTTGCAGAAACGGAAGCTTAAAAAATCCCCAAACTTTGCCATCGGACGGTGACTTTTGCTCAGTTTCTATTGCCATCTCTCTTCACAGAGCATGTACGACACCGTTTTTCCGCGTTATCCAACTCAAAAACAAACACTTTCCCCTGGTATTTGAATCGAGAAACTCGTGAAAAAAAAAGGAACAGAGAGAGAGAGAGAGAGCGCGTCGGATTTCAGACAATGGATTGTACTGTATTTGACTTGTAAGAATTTCGAGTCCGTTCCCCCTTATTAGCCTTTTTGCCTTTTTAAAGTTTTACCTTTTCGTGCTTGATTAACGGGCAGGGTGGGGAGGACGATCCAGCCCCTCAAAACGGCACCATATTCCTGCACTGTATTCCCCAGTTTTTACTGCTTTGACTGATCTCCCCTCAGTTAAATTTCCTGGAAATATCAATGTTGAACGAGTACGAAGACTTGGGGCAAACAAAATAATAATAAAAGCTTACACCCAGAGTTGACGAGGAGAAAATGCTGGTGGGTATTGTCGATTATGACGTTTTTGGATTGGATTAAGATCTTATTTAATGGATTTTTTTGGTGGGATTAGTTTTGATTAATGACAAAGTTTTCAAGTGATTAACATCTACTTCACTTTTGAGAGATTTGAGAGGAAATTGTGAGCGTGAGTGCGAAGAAATTCGGTGCTCGTGGCCCCCCCATCCACCTCCTCCTACTAATATTAAAGTTGGCTTTTTCCACACTGTGTGTGTTCCCTCGAGATGATGTAACAACAAAGTTTGGATTTTTCCTTGTCTGAAAGTCTTTGCCTCTTTCAGACTTCGTCAACTAGTACTGGGATTTATTTTATGCCCATTAACGATTCAACATTCTACATTCACGCGTATTGGATGGTTTTGTCAGCAGGGAAACAGAAGGAGGAAGAGGAAGTCAGCAACAGCTTAGTCGAACCCAAGACTTGGAAGGAAAATTATAGTTTTTGTTGCTAGACTTTAGGATTAGTGTAACTCTTTTTGGATCAAGGATGTAATGATGAATATATAATTAGTGGGAATGCGGAAATTGAATTTGGCAGTTGCAAATTGGTGATCAAAACTTGACTTTATCGAGCAGAGATGAGCTAAGTCACGGCCCAATTCAAGGCAGTGATTGGTCCTCTAAGGAACCAGGCTACGGTAGATACAAGAAAACAGGCAATTGCCCAACACCCTTTGAGGCCCTAAAACAAATGCTTTCATACAGAGCTTTGATCATGAAGGATAATTAGCAATAGTTTGTGTTGATTATGAACCAAGACCATGATCAGAACTCCCATTTCGGATAATGAACCTGGTAACCTAAGCTCAAATTGGGAATTCAGATTCATCCCATTGAAGAACTGCAGAATCTAAGTTTTGTTCTCTTTTCAGTTTATCCTTCACAAACCAGTCACATACCCTTCCTGCATTCAGCTCCTCAATCGAGCATCCTTCTTGCTCTGATATCACTCTTAGCAGATTTAAAGATGATATCTGGAAACAAATTACACTTTGGTTAAACCGTTAAACATGTATTTGTAACTTTACCTAGTCATTCGACATTTGCATGAACAGAGTAAAATTAAGGTGGAGGCATACCGTTAATCGACAGAGGAACCTCTCGTGAGTGCTTAACCCAGATATCTCAACCAGACCAGCTTCTTCTAGAGTCAAGAAACTTCTCCTTTCCGTCTTCTTCTCTCCTTCTCCTTGGCTACTACATCCTCTTATGATATACAACTTGCCTGGTGAAAACCTGGCTTTTGTGTTCGTTAGTTTTTGAAGCTTTCTAGGACTGGATAGCAATGGAGCCTTTACAGAAGCTGGTATGTGTAAAATCATACTTTCTGTCTATATTTTGAAACAAGGTTCAAAATTATGGAAGCGGGATTGGTATGAGACACAAAGAAGTTTTATCAGTAGTTTGAAGCAAAGCCTTGTATGTTTTATGTGGTGGAGATGGAGATGGGAGCATGGCTTTATCCTAGCAAAGCCTGTTGTCTAGACTTTAGATACATGGGCTCAGGCTCAATAGGGCTGCAGTTGAGTTGGGCTAAAGTCTTATTTCCCAGCCCTGTTTTGCTCGAATTTATCCGATGATATTGTTTTTTTTTATTACATCCGACCATTGATTCAATTTTTTAAATAAAAATTATAAAAAAAAAACCCTTTCTTTATATGCTTTTCTAAGAGAAAGGATAAGCATGCATGTGTCATTCCTGTCAGGTATGAGGTGTAATACTAACCACATGGAGTTTTAAAGGATTAATCTGTGGAAGGGAAAGAAATTAATACTGTAATATTAATCATAAAAAGAAAAAGAAAAAGAGGCCCAAATATGACAGGGATAAGTAAGATAAGGTAACCATACATGAAATATTAACTCTGTTAAAAGACTGGTCAGCTATTAAACTCAAATTTGAACTTGTCTCGGGCATGATCGATACTACCGCTAGCAATTTCTAATTTCGTTTTCTCCATTAGAATAGTAAAATGAAGAAAATTTCCATGGAAAATACTTTAGGCAAACGTTAGGCCAAAGTAACTGGTCTTAGACGCTGTAGAGCTGATTTAGCCCAAACCATACGGCGTGCTAAACTCCTTGACCAAAATAAGAACTAAACAAACCATCTAATTGGTTACCTAAAGGCAAATACATGATTGATGATTACTAATCAGGGGAAATTAAGATTGACAGTCGAGCTCTAAAATCTGCAGATACTGCATATTTATATTCGATATATACAAGTAAAGAGGTTATGTACATATATAAGAATTTTTACAATTTTCTCGTTTTTAGTCTGATATTCTTCAGAAGCTCTCTGGAAACATGAGGAATTTAGTGCTCATCAGTTAGGACCCCAGCAACTCAAGTACATGACAGTCCTGAGAGACTCCTCTGCCTGCTTGAGCCTCTCGTTCTTGGCAGCCTTGAAAGCCCCGGAATCGAGCGAATTAGAGAAACGCCATGACTGCTTGGAAGAGGAGGAGGAAGAAGAAGCAGAAGAAGCAGAATCTTTGAGAGACCTCAGATTAGATTCACACTTTGATGCCTGGTCTTTCATCCCCTGCATCATCCTCATCCCCGCCTGGTAAAACACCCTGCCCGCGTACCTCAAGCTCATCAATAATACCCAACAACCCAAAAACACTCTCAAACTGTCAAACACCCTGATTTATAAACTAAAATTTGAGGACTTTTTACGTATGATAACTTCAAGGACAGATCGTTTTCAGGAATATGAAATATTCGTGGAAGGTGGTTTAGGTCTTGGTGTATATATAGACAAGAGCTGAAGACCCGATGTTTTTGTAAAACAAGCGGCTGTGATGATAACAATGTGGAAAAGGCCATGAAAACGGGGGGCCCAAAGTGGGGTCTGATCCCTGTGAATGGATGACGCGTGTAAATTTTTCAAGGCAGAAGATTCCAGATAAGTAGATAAGGACAAACCGATGCCTACGTTTGACTTTGGAAGCGTCTCACCGAGGCTTTGTTGGCTTTTCGGATAGTTTCTAATTCTGAGTAAGATATTTTGTGCTTGATGCTGACTAAACCCTGTTTGTTTAAGTGGAGGATGACGAAAAAGGAGAGTGTTTTACTAGTATCATGAGCTTAATCCACCAGGAATTTGATGCTACATTGGATCATTAACTGGGCTCCTGTTCATTGTTTATGATTGATTATGGAAATAATTTAATATGGAGTATTTTAATAATAATTTCATGAGATGAAATTAGGGACATAACTCTTTTTAAGAATGGAATTTATTCTCAAAAAGTTAACTGAATAAAAAAACACAAGATGTTACTTGAAATAAATTGAAACTACACTACTTGATAGTGGAATTTCTTTATCTTATTATTTTTATGTTTAGTTGGTTAGTCTGAGATTATGTGCAATATACCTTTGTACATGTCAAGATTTTAGTTCAATTTTATGCAATCACTTGAATATTTAACTCAATAATTATGCATGATTTCTTCTAAAAAAAATAAAATTCGAATATTCAAATATTGTAGCATTTTTTCTTTTATCACATTTAACAGCAATGTCATTTAGAAAAGGAAGTTAAGCCCATATGAGAGAAAATCCAATGGCCCAGTCCAATTTCTCCAGGACCATTTTAAGCCCATGTTTACCCAATTGTCCGCAGTCCGCCCAGCCCAGTGAGTGCTCCACACGTGTGGCACTCATGCACGCAGCTCACCAACCAAGGAGCCAAAGGCCGTTGATAGTTGAAAACCATTGCTTTCCCTTCCACTCAACACTCAGCAACTAATCATTTTCCCTCCGCCGTTGATTTCACTTTAACGACACCATGATTCCGGCCACGGATCTTCACCTCCTCCACTCGTCTCCCGGGTTCTCCGCCGTCCGGTTCTTCCCTTGCCACCGTTCCCGTACGCCTCTCCGCGGACGATTCTTCACAGTAAGGTCTCTCTTACTCAGTTCACCTAACTAAAGCTAGACTATAAAGTTATACTCGTTAAATCTTTTTCTTTACTATTCATTTCTCTGTGTTTCTCAAAAATCTTTCAGATCGAGTCTTCCTTTTCCAAATGAGAAGGCCAAGTATCACAAAGAACTTGAAGCGGCGATGGAGGTCGTCGAGAGAGCCTGTCGCCTTTGCGTTGACGTAAATTCACATAAAAATTTGAATCTCACCTCTTAATCTTTAGGCATTGCTTGACTCAATTGCTTGCATTTCAAATGTATGTTTCTTACTTTTCATAATTTTATTCTTAGAGTTTTCAAAATTTTCCATTGTTTGTTATAATTAGTTAATTAGCCATTATTTACTTATTTTTTAAATTACAGGTGCAAAGGTCTCTTTTTTCTGATGAAGGACGGATTCTTGAAAAGAATGACCAAACTCCGGTCACAGTGGCAGATTTTGGAGTCCAGGCTCTTGTTAGTTTAGGTATTCTTTTCATTCATGCCTTAATGTTTATAGTAATTTTTGTTTGCTTGATAGCATATATTGCATATTACTAGGATTTGAACTGGAATTTGGCATGTTGTTTGAGCTTTCTCGATTTTGACATTCACCTTGAAAGTAGACGTAGTTCCTTTTTTTTTCCTATGAAAATTATGGTGCATGCTGTAGCAAGACATGTATGACAAATCAGATGTTGCCTAAGCCTGGGGCATGCTTGTTACTTGATTATCAAAGAAGAAAGTTTAAACTGATCTGATAATTGAAACTTTGCTTATGCTTCTTCTTTGCTTTTGGCGATAGAGTTGAGTAAATTGTTCCCTTCTATTCCATTGGTGGTGGAAGAGGACTCTGGTTTTTTACGCTCAAATAATCTGGTGGATCCTGTAGTAAGTGCAGTATCTGATAAAACGAGCTTTGATGAGGAATCATTGTCACGAGCTGATGTGCTGGAAGCAATTGACAGAGGGGGCAAAGATGCTTTTGCTTTTGGAACAAAACCAGCCACATATTGGGTATGCCTACAATCTCCATAAACTTATCCGTAAACTGCAGTTTTGGCTTTTGCTGATTAAAATGAAAAATAAAAGGTTTCGAGGCAATTTGATTCTTCATTTTTAGCCAACCTTGGTTATAAGATCGTCACAGTGAATGATATTCATATAAATGGGCCTGCAGTCTTAACAGATTTTTGTAGGTAGTCTGGATCATGCTTGGATCTGTACTTTATTGACATGGTTAAATTCATAAACTTGATGCAGATACTGGATCCAATAGATGGCACACGAGGGTTTGTAAAAGGAAGTCAGGCCTTATATGTGGTATAGCTTGCATTCTGCTTTGATTCACTTGTTTTCATTTGAAATGTTTCTTAGTGCCATGAAACATCTTCTAAAATTAGGTCTAGCATTGAAAAGAAGTGCCTCATTGTTATTGGCCTGTACTTATTTAACAATCTTACTGATATGGTACAGGATTCAAGATAATAAACAATATTCTGTTGTTCATGAACCATGCATTACATTCAAATGGAACATATGTAATATGCACGCTCAAAAATTGTAAAATATGTAGTTATATACATACCACAATTTCAATCATAAACCGAACATTTGTTTTTCTGGTTTAGTTCTTTCAATAAAATCAACATATGAGAAGTTCTGTGGATATTTTTCATGATTGCTTAGGTTGGAATGTGTATAAGCCATGTTCTTTCAGTTGTTCGATGAATGTTTATCTTTTCAGCTTTTAGTGGTGTTCCACTATAATATAAGCACAACCTTTCTTTATCTCCTTCTTGGCTGAGGGCATATTCTGAATTTTCAGGTTGGTTTGTCTCTTGTAGTTGAAGGAGAGATTGTGTTGGGTGCCATGGGCTGCCCTAACTGGGTTGTAGATACTTCCTACAGGTCCACTGCTGATGTCCAAGGTTATAAAAACAGTTCACCTGGACTGGGGATCATTATGGTTGCTCATGTTGGCTGTGGAACTTGGACAAAGAGGTTAAAGGATATGCTTGATAGCTCAACTAAAATGTCATCTGATTGGACCAGATGCTTTGTTGATGGTTGTTGCTTGGTACCCGAAGCCCGCTTCTGTATTTCAGATAGTCAGACATGGGAGTCATTGCCTTTATCGATCTTGTATGAAGCAAGAATTGATGCTGATGATGATATTCGTGATAAGGAAATTCGTCTTTTTCCCACATGTTGCGGAAGGTTTGGTGTTTATTCATTGCTATTACAATGTTTTCCTACTTGTATGATTTACCATTGAGCTTTCACCGCATAGTATCTAAAGCACTTATACTCTTTTTCTGTTATTTAGTTCTTTTCTTGGTGATGAGAATTTCTAGATTAAACAATATTTATTGCATGCGCGTGACATACATCTCCTCTTTGTCTGCAGTTTATGCAAATACTTAATGGTGGCTTCAGGTCGAGCATCTGTTTTCATTCTTCAAGCAAGATCTCAAAAAGTTATCAAGGTATAATCTTGGTTTATAGTTAATCAGACTTTCAGTAGCAATAATTAACTTACCTTCTCCTTTAATGTAGGCTTGGGATCATGCTGTTGGTGTGATATGCGTACATGAAGCTGGAGGAAAGGTATGTGATTCTTCATTACATGGGTTTTATTTGTTTGCTTGTTATCTTTGAATTGAATTGTCAGGTATGTCTGCATATTTTGCTATTGATCTTAGGATGTATGCTCTGAAAGCAATAATGCGAAGTTTGGCACTGTTTAAACTGTTCAATAATTAGTAGGAAACTGAACTCTGCCAACAAAAATATTTACGAAGTTTTACTGCTAACAAAAATATCTATGAACCAAACAAAGTGGAAGACATTTTCTAGTAGCTTCCTCATTGCTTGTTCTGCATGGAGCCAATAATGTGAAGAGGGAAAAACAAAAACACACATCCACATAACATAGTTAATCATGTATAGGAAAGAAATATATCATAATATCTTGCCGTTATGTAGAAAATAAAAGGCATTGATTTTCATATCCTCGTTTTGTTTAGGGGCCACTTTTCTCATATGTTCTGTCCTACCCTTTTCCCTCTTGGTCAGTTTAGTATATGTCCAGTTTCATGTTTACAGCATCTGGGTGTTCCATATTGTTCTTCTAAGTTCGAAAGACTATAGCATCATCTGCTAACTTGGTACAATAAATTGACACCATTAATCCAGGTGACAGACTGGACAGGAAGTGAACTTGATCTTGCTGCAGATCAAGTTGAACGGAGGAACATATACCCTGCGGGTGGGGTGCTTGTGACTAATAGCAACATCCATGATCAGATACTGGAGATGATATCTTCCAATTCAACAGTTGTTTAACATTGAAGTTTACAGTATCAGTATTCATTGTTCAATCATTCGATTCTTCTGAATATCATTCAGGTTTTAGTTCAATCCTGCAATTCGTAAAATGAATATATAGTTCATTCATTCACAGGAATAAATTTGAAATATGAAATAATTCCATTGCCATTAGATTGTCGAAAGAAGGAATTTCCTTCTAAGCAAGTGTACTGTACAATCACTGATAATGGTTATTGCTATGCTTTATGTTGCCATTTTTGGGTCTTATGGATGCATTGACAACTCGACAGATAACATGCTTTAAATTGCTATATACATTATATGATTCTGTAAGCTTCCCTTCATTGGCCGATGATAGGCCACGGGTATTCATAAATAAGGTGGCAGAGTGGATGTAGAGCAGCCTATGAACTCATTTAAGAGCCTGATAATATCTGTTACCAACTACGATATCCGAGCTTGTCCTAAGAAACCTGGACCTGTTGAGAAACTATCATAGTTTGTTCACAAAAAAACTAGTTTAACATTTTTGAAATTTTTTTTCTTTTGATATTTCAAACCGTCAAATTTGATTCTGTTACATATTTGACTTAAATTTTAATTTGAATTTTTTTTCATCTGCCGACCTAAACAATAAAATGTGAAATCACTTAAATATTATTCTTTATATATAAATTTTATTTTTATGTTAATCTCGATATTAAATAACTTTGGCAAATTCCATGTAATTTTTCAAGTAAATAATAGATGAAGTCAACCATTATTTTACTTGGCCAAGGCAGCGGGATGGGGATGAAGATGGACAGATTGCAATGCCCAGGAGACTTAAACCGTGCCATAAATATGAGAAGACCTGGCAGGGCTATCTGTCAAATTGGTATTTGATCAGAGTCACGAAAAAGTCTTACCGCTACATGCATTGTTTCACCTAGGTTTCAATACCCAATCACCTCTCACCACGTCTTCAGCTCGTGAATCTGCCTGTTCATCAGACATCACCATTACCAGAAACCCCAATCCAGAAAAAGAAAAATCGATCACTCAATTTTCCTGCCTCCCCTACGTGTCCTACACTGCTTTCATCGGACGCTAATCAGTTTGAGAAAGTTCTTGACCTCTCTCACACACCAGGGCCATGTGTCTGTTCTTCTCGTCACTCTCCTCATCTGATTTCTATATAAAGGAAGTTCTTTGCATGGTTGACTTATAAATAGTAATAAAATTGCATGGCACATCATCAACAAATTAATGCTTTGGATTTGGTATCTAGAAATAGCATTAAACAATCTTCATTTTTCCCTGTAGAGAAATGGCCCTTAAGACTGGTTTTATTATTCAAATGTTTGTTGGAGCAATCGAACAGCCCGCAACAGAAACTTAACAACATGATTTTATTAGTAGGAAATTTATAGATAATCTACCAAACATGAACACGTATGCAACTCCTTTCGGAAAACCCATGCACAAGCAAACCCTAGATGTTGGACAACTAATTACACTATCAAGCCATATTATGCAAGCAAAATCTTTTTAATTAAAACTCGTAAATCTCTATTAATAATATACTCATTTCGCGATATAATATGTTAACCGTCTTGATATTTCATTTGATGACACTGTCGCCTCGACAACAAACACGGAGACATGTACCTATGATTATGCTCGTATTTAATGTTAATTATTTTGAATTAGTGAAAACCTAATCGCTGTTTTAGTGTGAGGCAAGATTATGTTTGGTATTTTTTTTCTCATCATGGTCGTACGGATAATAATATTATAAAGGCAAGGTCAGAAAGGCAAGCAAGCTAAAGAAGGCAGAGGGAGTAAAATATTATTTGACCATGTACGTACCTTATGCTAATATTTGTTTTATTAGATAAAGCCAAAGCCTATATGAACAGTGTTTTCACATGAAATTCACTTTTGCATTTATTATTCCCATTAAATAATTAAACAAAATTAAATATTACTAATAGGGGAAGACTGCCTTGGATTTGGAGCAACAAACGTATTTGCTTTTGAATCGCTACGTGTCTCAATGAAATGCTTAATTAAAGGATAATTCCCATATTTAGCTGCCTTGGTTGTTTGGAAGAGAAGACATCGAGACGTCAGATGTTATGACGTGGAGGCCTTATGATGGGCTGATTTCCTCTTTGTGGTCACCATTTCGGAGATCTGGCGTCTTGCATCGTAACACGTATAAGCTTAAAGTACTAGATGATGAAATTAATTAAGTTAATTAAACCCCGAGGAAGAGAAAGAAAGGGGTCTCGCACGTGAGATGTCGTGGTGCATGCAAATTTTGCAAATATAGAATTAAGATTATTATTTTATTTCCTAATTTTGGGAAAATGCATAATATATTATTTGATTTTTACTAAAACTACAATCTGACCAAACTGTCCTTTTACGCTTGCGCGTGACAGAGTGGCGTAGCTGATAATCAGCCAATATGGTCGGCCGGCCTAAAGCCAAGCTTAGACGTCGGAAAACCTAATGTAATAGCTAGGCTAAAAGGAAAATGTCCAAAAAACACAGCACAAAAGGTTAAAAGGGGCCGCAATTTCTTCCAAAATTCAGTGCCATTTAGTCATAATCTTCTCCATAACTTTGTTGAATTGGAACAGTTTTCAGGGTGAAATGGCGTGGACCCATTTTCGGAGCTTTGAAAATGGAAGTCCTTAAAGGAAACCTTGTTTCCCCTTTTAATCTCAATCACGTTTTCTTTTCTTTTCTTAATATTTATGCTTTCCTGTTATGCTTTCTTCCTTCCCTGTTTGACTCAAAAGGGTTATCTCTCATAGCTTTATACACCTCTGAATTCGACAAGAATTCATGGCCCCACTTAAAGGCTGTGGGAGGGTGAAGAAAATAGGCAAAAAGCAACAAATCAAGATTTGTCTCTAACATGGTAGGAAGAAGAAAACACACACAACACACACTGATGTTATCCACATATTTTGCTTCAATTTGAACCCATTTTTTTTTTTATCACAGGAGGGACGACATTTACAATGATTGGTTTAACCTTAATCTGTAGTCTCCAAGCTGATACGTATGTTATTTTGATGTTACAAGACCTTATGATGATCCGTAATTCAATTGAAGAGATAATCTAGAAAAAATAGTTGGTATGTCCACGGGGTGGTTGTGATTGTATGGCTAGGTTAGGCTTAGGTTTTGGAGCCTTTTCTGCAGAGGGAGGGAAACGAGAGGCTGTAAACTCGTGAGAAATGGGAACAATAATATACAATGGTTTCTTTTTTCTTTTTTTTTTTGTTTTGTTTCTCTGAAGATGATCATATCGCCATCACAAACTACCCATAGTCTATTTTAGAAGCAAACCCAAGGATAATAATTGCTGGCTCGATTGAATATTGCAGAAGTCAATGAAGTTGAGTTCTTGACGTTTTGCTGGACAGCAAATCATCATATTTCAAATGTGGCGGAGAACCAAGACTAGGAGACAAACATGACAAACAATGGCGACTTAATCCTTTCGGGCAAAGCTAATTAAAATTGAACTACTGTTTATTATATAAATATATATAAGAAAACTTTTTGGTTGCATTATTTTGCCAATGATTGATCAAGTTCACAAGTTACTCCAATACGACGATTTGATTTTCTTTGGTAAAAACTTTTTGAGACCGTAACATCAAGTTAACGTGTTAAAGGGTTATTTCCGATTTCTTGTAAATGGGTAATTCGAAACACCATGTGAATTAATTACAAATTCAACGTCAAATACGTTAACTGGACAAATAATATGAATTGTATAACTCTTTAATTACGTAATAAGCATCATGCAAGTTGAGAGCTGAAATTATGAAAGACTTGCATGATCATTGCTGCAATATAGACAATGAAGAAGCGTTTTCTTTAATTTTGAGTTGGCTCTCGGCTGTTGACTAAGCTCGCTATCAATATATGGTGAAACATACTCACATGAAAAACCAAACCAAGGGTGGACTAAAACTACACAACTATGCCGGAAGTCGTCGTGATGTGCATGCTACCGTCTTCATGTTCACACAAAAATCAAACTTTCCCTTTCTTTTTTTCTTGTGCTAACTTTATTTTTATGTTGACTAATCAGCTCTAAAATTCGATCTACATACCCCTACTCCTCCCATGAAGATTAAGCTTGTGTTAATCTAATATATAAGTGTAATCCAATCAATGGAAGAATTAGAAAAGCAAAAGAAGAGAATTGGTTTATCTATGAAGAACACAACATCTCGATGAAGGATAGGAAAGCCTTATCTTGAAATTTATTGGAGGAGAAGCCTTTTTTCAATCCTGTGTATGCATAATAAATGTTCATATATTTCGGCAATCACCCAACTCTATTATTGCCATCTCGAATTAAATGCTTCCCACGCATGTAATTATCTAAAGCATATAAATATATATTGACCTTCAACCTCGATAAATGGAGGGGAAAATGCTTGCATTACCCTCATGTGGTGGGAACAGAATTGGTCCAGCAAAGCTGCTACCTTGGGTAAAGCTGTCTTTTGATTCAAAGACTTTGGCTTTTCAAGTCACAAGTCACAATCCCAGACGAGAGCCTTTTTAGCTTGAGTCAAGCCCCAATCCTGTAAAACTGCAGCCATGCAGATGCAAAGAAAAGGAGGAGGGGGATGAGAAAACCTGTAACGAAGGTCATGCTTTTAGAGAGGGCACGTGGCTGTTTGATGTTGGTGACAGCTAATATCAATCCAGAAAGTAAGGAGTGACCCTCTCCGCCGGGACAATGATGGGCAATAACAAAGGAGATTTTGGGTTGGATTAATTGAGATTTATTAATGGGAGAAAAAATTAATATAAAAATGGTGGGGGTTTGTAGATTTTTACCAATCCAACTAAAGACAGAGAGATTTAATTTAGGGGGCCTTCACATTTTTCTCCAAAGGAGGAGGACACGTCGCCATAGTGATAAACAGAGGACGGTACCGAATCCTGTTGACTTGCTTTGGTTTCTTACCCTTCTCTTCTTTGGCTATTTATACAAGTACGTCCTCATACGGACCCTACATCTCTTTGCTGCAAATTTCTCTCTTTTCTCTTCGATGCTCTCAACCTCTCTCTCTTTCTCGAGGAGAGTCGTCTAACCAAAAGCTAACCATACTACAACCAGAAAGGAAAGAAAGAACAGTAATTATACCATGGGGAGAGCACCTTGCTGTGATAAAAATGGACTCAAAAAAGGGCCGTGGACGCCGGAAGAGGATCAGAAGTTGATCGATTATATTGAGAAACATGGTTATGGAAATTGGAGGACGCTGCCTAAGAATGCTGGTAAGCATTACTACTGTTTCTTGGTTGGACAAGTCTTCGTCATTGGCGTGTGTGTTTTTTTTAATGTGGCTGCTTTGGATGAATTATTGTACTTTTTTATGACTTTATGCTAATGGGATTTTTTTTTAATTGTTAATAACAGGGCTGCAAAGGTGTGGAAAGAGTTGCCGTCTTCGATGGACCAATTACTTGAGGCCTGACATCAAGAGAGGAAGATTTTCTTTTGAAGAGGAAGAGACAATAATTCAGCTACACAGTATTTTGGGCAACAAGTAAGTTCTTTGCCATCTTTTCCTTTGTTTTGGTTCCTTTTTCTCTGTTCGTTTTCAGTGTTCACTAAGATGTTTCTGAATATCATAGGTGGTCTGCCATTGCTGCTCGGTTGCCTGGAAGAACAGACAACGAAATAAAAAACTATTGGAACACTCACATTAGAAAGAGGCTTCTCCGAATGGGAATCGATCCGGTGACTCATAGTCCCCGACTGGATCTTCTCGACCTATCCTCGATCCTAAGCTCATCTCTCTACAACCAATCTCAAATGAACATGTCGAGGTTACTCGGGGTCCAATCCTTTGTTAATCCTGAGCTTCTAAGGCTAGCCACTTCTCTTATGTCATCTCAACGTGAAAACCAAAGCCAAAACCAGAACCAAAACCAAAGTTTCCTTCTTCAAAATGTTCCAGAAAGCCAACTTGGCAGTTCCCAAGTCCAAAACCAGTATCAACCATTAATGCAATCTAACCATCTCCCAACGCAAGTCCAGGAGATCCCAGCTTGCACCTCATTGAATGGTACTCCTTGTATTCCATTTTCTAGCGATGCACAACTCATGAACCCCAATGTGGACCACTTTCCATCAAATCTCACCGACTTAAGTGACTGGCCAGGCAATGCGATGCCTTCAAATTTGACTGAAGATTACGTGCCGCTACAGCCAAACTATAACTATTACGGCGCCTCTGATCAAACCGTCATGGACCCTTCCTCCGATACCTCAAACTTCCATTCCAACAACAGCAACCAGAGCTTCAGCTTCGCGTCAGTTTTATCGACGCCTTCATCAAGTCCAACCCCATTGAATTCAAACTCAACGTACATCAACAGCAGCAGCACAGAAGACGAAAGAGAAAGCTATTGCAGCGACATTTTGAAGTTTGAAATCCCAGATATTTTGGATGTTAATGAATTCATGTAATTCCCCAAAACTCACAAAAAAAAAAAGAGTTTCCCTTTTGTCCATTTTGATGGGTTCTTGGATTCAGTGGGGGGCTGTTGATACGTGTAAAATTTTCTACTAATAGTTAATTTGTTGCATTTTTCTTAAGCTTACTGTATTAGGAAGCAAAATCCTACCTTTGTCTCTTATTCTCTTTTTTTATATAATGGGAAGTTTCCATTATTGATATGTCACAACATATTTCCTTCTGCCTCTCCTTACTTTCTATTTGTATACATATCTTATCATATCTTACTCGCATTAGTCATCTTATCATATGCTTATTCAATTCATGTCAAATGTCAGATCAGATGCCCATTCCCTAAATGTATAAAAAAAGACTTAAATAAAAGGAACAATAATGAATCACATCATACATAAGGATGATGCTGTTGGCTTTGTTCACAAGATTCATAACAGTCTCAATACATAAAGCAACATCCTTTTTGGCCCTTCCCTAGTGTGGGAAATCTTTGCCTATAACAAGAAAGCTTATAAAGTAGAACCCAAGTTAAGAAAAAGCAGAAAAATTAATATAATCAAATTATAGTGAAATATACTAATTCCCAAAGTGTTTCTTACATGAGTCATAAGAGAGAAAGGTGTTGGCTTCAAAGATCCCGACAGGAGGTCAAATTCCGGAGGGCTTTCCGGCCATGACAGCGCCGGAGGTTTTGCATGGGACGCGTGTCTGTGCCACCTGTAAGGGCAACGGTCTTTTTCAGGTAGTGATAAAGTATGTGAGTGAATTTGCATGGGAGAGGATTATGTAATGGTAATGGCGGGGTTTGACCTCCAAATATTAAAAAATAAAACAGCGAAGGGCACGTGTCGATCTGTTAGCGGCTACCAAATCCGTGGGAGGGGAGGGGGCGGGACCACCTTTTAAAGGGAGAGCTTGCTTTTATTGAAAAACATGGCGTGGCTCTTGTGTTGTTTTTGGGCCTTTTATCATCTGCTCATAACATTAATCAGCTTCAGTGTCAAACCCCGAGGGCAGAACCTGATGTGCGATCACGTCAGCATCTTGGGGGACACGTGGACTCAATCATGCACAGGGTGGGTCCCAAGAAGAAAGGTTTTTGAGGTCTTTTCAGGCTGAACCGGTTGACCCGGTAACCACAGTATACAGTCAGGCTTTGTTTTCCAGCTTTTTGTCAATATCACGCTTTAATCAAATAAGAGTAATACTTCAGGTTAATTCATGATTATGTTAATCATTGGAAGAAAGTAAGATTAACTGTTTTATTTGCCAAAACAAATGCATGCACTGTTCTTGAGAAAATGACATATATACATTTTCTACTTAATTACAGGGTAATTATAAGCAGAGTTAATTTCAAATTAATGTTATTAATTTGCATGTTAGGGGAAGGAGTTTTATTACATTGGGTATGTCCGCGGCAAGAAGGGTCCGGATTTATGTGCGTACGCGGCGCGCCGCCACGAATCTGGAATATATTGTATTCTCCACACATACGTCTCTTGGCTAAGAGAGAAATTTAACCTCATGGCTTTGAAACCGTTGCAGTGGAGTTTGGCCACACAATTAAAACTCGTGCCTGCTGCTTTTAATTTTGGTCATGTATTTGCATGACTTTTTTAGTTTCAACATGGTTAATTCTAATTATTATTATACACTCAAACATTTAATTTATTAATTAATATATAATTTTTTTATTTAAAGAGTATGAATTTGAATTTTTTTTTGAAAAAAAGAATTTAATGATTATTACAAATTACTATAAAAATAATAAAATTAAAACATGAAACTCATCGCAAGCTTTAATTTTGAAGCTCAAAATATATTAATACAAATTTTACAAAAAAAAAAAATATACGTGAGCGTACGTACATATGTCGTGACATCATAATAAGATACGAAGTCATATACATATATTGATTCATTATTTAACTTTGAACATCTGCCCAAAAGCAAATGGAATAATGTAATTATTTGGATCACCAATATACTAATAGTTCCCTAATTAACACATTGAGATGGTCAACTCTTTTGTTGATGGATTAACTAAATTAAGGTTTTCCGTAATAAGGACTTGTTAATCATTAATACATTAAAACTAATGGCTTTTGCAGCTAGCTTAGGCATAAGATTAACAAGTATGGAGGGGGTATTTGTTAGCATTTATTACTTAAAAGGAAGCAGCTGAGATTTGACGTACGTATGTATATAACAAGGAAAAAAGAACAAAGCAGCTGAGTGATTCATCAGATGCATGAACGAAGTGTGAACAATGTCAACCGTGCACGTAAAAAGCGATGAACCAAATTCACCTTACCAAACCAAACACAGCAAAATGTCAATAACTCGGCACTTATAAGCAGACCAACTTCCCTATCTTCTACTCGTGCGATTCGAAGCTGCTCCTTCCCCGACCCCCTTCTTTACCCATCCTCTAGGTCAAAACCCAACACCCACCACACCCCGCAACAAAAAAAAACTGCATGTAAGCTCTACGTCATTTTTACGTAGAAAATCAGGGTTTTAATCCATGGGTCCATTGTCCAAAACCAAACCGGTTAGGCACCTCTCTGTCGGTCTTTCTCACGTTACATCCGTATGTAATCCAATCCCATATACAACAGAAAATGAGATCCAAGGCTTGACGTGTCAATTAGCGTAGAAGTTTTTGTGGTATAAAGGTACGGTGCTTATTTGACTATGAGCCGACCAGAGAGACTGAGAAAAGGACCCTGTCCATTTCTCGACCGCCCAAAGAAAATCTGCTCTTTCAAACATTTTGAATGAGTAAACCTCTAAAGTGCGTTTCTGTCTGAATTTACCTTTGGCATTTTTCTTTCTTTCTTTCTTTCTTTTCTTTTCCCTTTTGTTGCCTTTCAAATGACATTCAGTAGTGCGGCATGGCACTTGGGCGTAAGGAAAATGTGCACAATTTGGGGCCTCGTGACGGTTCTCACTTATCTTTTGTGAACATTGAGATGGGATTATTGACTAAGAATCATCACTTTTTGGATGTTTCTTTTAGAAATATTGAAACTTATAAGTGTAAAGAAAGGTTTGATTTTATTTTTATGTGTCTGCCGCAATTACAGAAGCAAACATATGTTTGTGCTGATATGTTGGTTTCTAGACTGTGGGGTTAAAAGGTAGGCAACAGGACTTGCTGTAACCTTAACTGATGATTGCTTCAAGCTTTAGATCATTGACGGTAAAAGCTTCAGATTCCATTTCTCTCTCTCTCTCTTTTGAGGGATATATTTTTACTTATTCAATTTTGCTTGTCTATCTATGTGTGTGAACCCTCTTTGCTCTTTTGTCTTTGGGGTGTAATTGTCAGTTGAAAAACAAGGGGATGTCGTTGAATTAATACATTGCATTAAAAAATTGGATTGATATTGTATTTATATACGGATGGTTGACTATTACGAAGCAAATGAATAAATGTATATTTTTATTACACATTTTTTAATTATATATAACTTAGTCTTATTATATTTTGAAAACATATAGGTAATTAATAAAATAATATTACATATTTATTATTCAATCAAATATTAAGTGTAAATACATATATATATATATATATATGTGTGTGTGTGTGTGTGTATAGGTTTCTCTCAATCATCATAATGATCCACTCCTTCGAAAATTTTGACATACTTGTAGGGTGGAGAGAGGGAGAGGAGTAAAGAATTAAGGGGTAGTGATGTTATCATTTTAAGATTAGGTTAATATAAAGTATTCTTAGTACAATAATACAAAACAGTGCTACTTTTTACCCATCTATTGAATTATATATAAATTATTCAATCATTAGAGTTGACTTAATACAGTATCAAAATTTTGGATTTAACCTAACCTTCACTTTAATATACTTCGAAGGGATTAAGGGTGGCTAGCTTTTGACTGTTCAATCAGCTCTTATTAGTATCAATGGCTCCATAATTAATGAAATTATATCATGCGTCACATGTAATATATACAATATAAAGATAAAGTTAAAATTTTCAAAAATAATTATTCGTCATTATGATCCATTTAAATTTCATAACTTTGACATAGAGATTCAGATAATCTTCCTCCATTGGATTATCTTAACAATATTTCATTCTCTTTGTGGCTGAAAGAAACCTTTGGGTGTATCCAAAGGGTCGAATGAAATAACACCTTTCGGTGGAGGGTGATGGAAATTAACACCCGTTGCTTGTCATGATCCAGAAATGTCACAATTCTGCTATTGGGAGTCAAAGAAAAACTTGGGGTATTAATTTCTGACAATAAGAAGACGTTTGTAATGGTTTGTAATGTCAGCAATGGTGCACTTGGCGATCGATTAGATCACCCTTTGATAAAATGCTAGAATATTTAATTGTTTAGTGTATCAAGTCGAGCTGGAATTATGATTTGGAAAATGACTTTTGTTTCTCGGGTTTGATAATGATTAATCATGGCCTTTATCGATAAGGTTATGGCTAGCGCTAGCCAGCTAGAGAGTCTAAATTGGCAAATGGGCAAAAAATCAGCACTGGCCTTGGTATGGTTTCTTTTTGCTAGTTGGTGCCAGATTGCCATTAGACTTGATTCCTGCCTTCAAATGCGATCAATACCTTCCTTACTACTTAGTACGTGTTGGATAGCTGTTGAATGATTGAATCCCCCAATAACCAAAGGTAATCACTCGACTGAACGTGAAAGTCAGAAACGATGGTAGACTTCAGAGTTTAACCTTAGCTCCTTAGCTTGATTCAAAATTATACTTAGGCGGCAATTTGTTCGGAATATATTGGAGCAGCCACCCCAAAGTTACCAACCATATGTCAAACACGTTAAGTTAAGCTTTTGTCTCTTTGTTCTTTCCTACCTTCCTGTCCTTGTTTTCTGAATTCAATTGGTTTGTGACTTGTGAGTATCTGGCTGTAATCTTCATGGTGCACAGTCGAACAGTTTTTATATAACAACAAGATATCGTTATCACTGGCCCGTTTGGTATGGGTTTTTCTTAATGTTGATAATCCGATAACATCAGAAAAGGTTCCCTGTGCTAGCAATGGATGCTGACTAATACTCAATCGTAGACTATTGGAGCAGAAAAAGAAAATTTTGGTCCTAATAGGCCTGTCCAGGGCAAGATTGATGGGCTCAAATACAAATAAGTTTGAGCCTTCTGTAATTGGGCAATGAAATTCTGACCATGTCAAACCTTTTCAGGCTTTTGCATTCGGATGACACTTGATCCAAGCAGAAATGTTAGCCCAAAACCAGAAATGTTCTTCCTAGAAACCATTACAGAATGGCCCCAGATTTTATTTGCTCTGAGAGGCCCAAGAATAAGCCAGAGATGGCAACCATGAAGCAACTGGAATCGTCCAATAATGATGGATTAATGCTCCATAATATAATCTTTCTCAATTTCCCATGTGACTAGGCCAACAATGGCATCTGATTGTGCCACCAAATTGTGTTGTACGATTAAAATATATGGTTGATTGGTGTTGATTCTTAGTTGCTTTCATGTAATTATTCTTAAGAGACTCTGCATATTGAGAAAAACCAGTCAACGAACATGAATTCCCACTTTCCTTGAGTGGGATCGGAGCAGTTTGATTGCAGCTGGTAGTTGCTCACTTCCAAAGTCTTGTTGATGGTTTTCAACGCAAAAGCTTCCAGGTTTGTTGAATATGGAATTTCTATCCTCACCCTTTGAGATAACCACCAGCAAAAACAAGAACAAATGTTGTAATAACTAACCAAGACAAAGATCGTTGAAGATGTTGCGGATATTTCAGTCTATTGGAGATTACAGCCGCCGGCCAATAACCGACTCATGCCCAAACTACCAACACGTGTCTACTTGGCACTTTCATTTGTGGACAAGGCAACGTGTAAAGTCACCCAACGTTGTCCCCTCAACGTGTCGATCCTAAACAAATCCCATGCCAACAGCTAACTTCGTCACTTCCAGCACCCAATACCAACAAGAACAAAAAAGATTAGAACGAAAGGAAAATTCCAAAACTATAAATTAGATTAATCCATCAAAGACAAAATAAGGGTCTAGTCCGATTGAGACGCCACATGGCTCGGTCCGTGGAGCCGCTGGTTGTGGGCAGAGTGATCGGAGATGTGCTCGACATATTCACTCCTGCTGCGGAGCTTACTGTCCATTATAGCACCAAGCAGGTCCACAATGGCTGTGATATCAAGCCATCTTCTGCTGCTGATAAACCTCATGTCCGAATCCTTAGCCCTGTCGTCTCTTCCAGTTTATACACTCTCGTATGCAATTCTTCCAATAAATTTTCCTTTCTCGCTCTTATCTCTGTGACAGTGATTCAATAGTGTAGCAATATATGCAGGTTATGGTTGATCCTGACGCCCCAACTCCAAGTGAACCCAGATTAAGGGAGTGGCTGCACTGGTAATTCCATTATCATGCTTATCTCTGCTAGTATACTGTGTAAAGAATGAAATGTCACTATAAAAATTTGGTACAAGTAATGTTTCTGTTGCAGGATTGTTGTAGATATTCCTGAGGGACATGATGCTACCAAAGGTATAGCTTTTCCATTCTATCTTTCATCTCCAAAACACTACTCTTAATCATAGAAGACGAGAGCATAGATTTTCAAATTACTTTACATGGGATTTACATGATACAATATTGTGATATTGGGAATACAGGAAGAGAGATGGTGCCTTACATGGGACCCCAGCCACCCACAGGAATTCACAGGTATATTTTGGTACTGTTTAAGCAGGAGAGAGCAACGGAGGGAGGGTGTCAACTGCCAGATGCCCGAGCCAACTTCAGTACTCGCCAATTCGCTGCTCAAAACAGCCTGGGGCTTCCAGTTGCTGCAGTGTATTTCAACTCACAGAAGGAACCAGCAGTGAAGAAACGCTAGCAGATAGTGCAACATATAACGTTCAGTAGATTTTGTGTTAACATTCACTAAAAGAATGCATAATAGGTTTGATATGGTTATGCAGATGGGTCTTTGTTGGTAAACAACTGATTTTGATGTGTACGTAATTATCATTAATTTTGGTTTGAATAGATTTTACGTTTGAATCTAATAATATCAACATCGAAAAAACCGATCCAAATTAATTGAATTATCGATAATTGATTATCTCGAATTGGATGTGTGTTGGATAATATTTTTATGTAAGGCAAACTTTAACCAATGAGGTGAAACAAGCCAATAAGACCACAGCTTCTGGGTTTTTGAACAGAATTAACAAACCAACAAAATATAGATTCCAGATTTTTTTATCTTTTCAAAATTTTTGGAGTTTCTTTGGAGAATTTTAAATATGTTTTTTTTAATTAATATACCAGGGATAAATTCTGTTCTTATCTAAAATTGGATTGTTAATTTTTGTTTAATAAAAATGTTAAAAACTCTCGATTTAAAGTTAATTTATTTGTTTATATTTAAATATATTTTTGTGTTTTACTGTCAAAATTAACATCTTGAACATTTGCTAGTAGTAAAAAATATTAATTGAGAAAAGAGGTCTAAATAAAATTTATTATTTTTTTACCCTTCATTAAAATAACATACCAAGTCGGGCGCCGGTCTGTTTCACTTCTTCTTCTTCCTCTTGCGCGGTTAGGTTTTGCCAAAACGAACTATAAAAACACACATCCGAATTCTGATTGTCAATCAGAAAGAGATTCATCAATAAGAAATTGCCTTCAAGAACTTTTTCTTCTATTCATCACCGCCTTCGCACGTTAGCCTCTCCGAGCTCCCTCTTATATCCCTCCCTCTATATCGACATGTCTTGGTTGATCTCTTTACGCTTTTCAAATTTTTTTTCTTTGCTTTTTCATTAAAAATATTTTCTGGGTTTTCTTTAGCTGGGGTTACTTTTTTCTGGGTCCGGTTGTTTTAGGATTACATTATCTAGGAGTTTGGGTTTAAGGCTTTTAAAGTTTTTTTTTTTGTTGTCGTTTTAAAAAAAGGTGAAATTGATTTGTATGGAAGAAGGTTTATTCTTCTGTTGTAACATAATGTAATGATTTCGTTAATTTAATGATTGCCCAATGAATTATATGTTAAATATTTGAATTTTTAGAAAAATATTTTTTCTAATAATCGAGTTTAATGAAATAAAGTATGAAAGTATTCTTTCCTCATGTTTTGCGAAGTTGGCAATTGGGTTCTTAATAATTAAGAATTTAGAATTTGCTTCTAAGGTCTATAGAGTTTACATGGTAAATGACGAGAGAAACTGTTGGCATGCAGACTTTTGACATTTGCAAAGATTAAGAAAGCTTCACAATCTGCTATTTCAAACCAGTGGAGGAGCCATTCAGATTTTAGGAAGTATGGAACAGTTGTTACTTTTGGGTTGCGTTCGCCACAATATAGTGTGTACTCGCGCTGGAGGTGCACTACCAAGGAAGGATTGTGTCAAGGTTATTTTGTCAGGAACCATTCCTTCCTCTCTGCAAGCAGTGCAGTAACTCATTGCGCCCAAGTTGCTTGGAAAAGGCTTAGCCGGAGATGTTATGCCGGTGGTCGTACTTTACCTAACATAAGCAGGATTGCTCAAGCAGTCAGTTTAGTCTTGTCCCGCTTACACCTGATAGTTCCTGCTTTATTTGGCTTGACATGTGGACGAGTGGCCTTGGCACAGAGGACTTTATTAGAGACAGAGTACTACGCATCACAGAATTCTTTGTATATGAGTGCACAAGAAGGGCATGCTTTTGTTTCCTCTATTCTGAACAAAATGTTCAGAGTGTAATTGAATAATAAATGTTAATGGTGGTTCAATGCTTAAACATTAATTGAATGAGAGAGAAAGGTTAATGAGTTAACTAAGTACTAATAGTTACTATAATGACTTGGGGAAATTTCTTGTTTCTTGTTTATCCATTTCTTTATGCTGGAACACGCATGGCAAATGATGTCAAAACTACCGGTTCCTTGAGCAAATGGCAGTTTAATGGTATACTTGATGTGTACAGAAAAACTTTGAAAGTAGATGGCATTGCTGGATTGTTCCGTGGATATACTATGGCACTTGCTCAGCTCGGTGTGGTGACAATGCTATCTCCTCCTTTCATGCCATGGCATCACTTTTGTATTTTCAAGCGCAGGTCAGTGAGATTTTCCCTTCTTTTTTATGTCATTAAACTGCAGTTTCATTCCAGCATGTATTCTTCTCTCTCCACCATCATTATTTTTTGCTATCAATGTCATCTCCCCAAAAGATGCTGAATGCGGTCTTGGAATCTTTTTGTCAAAGATGATTTTTCCCAGAGCTTATATGGTTTATGGTTACGGGAATAACCTGATAAATGATACAGTTAAGAAATGCTTGTTTTTTGCAGAGTACTTATTTGGGCAGAGCTATTGTAACCTATGCGTTTGATCTTACTGGCAAGCTGGTTTGTCATCCATTGGATACATGATGACCTCAGGAGAAGCTGTCAAATATAAGAGTTTACGGAATACAGCGTAAATGCATTCCCTGAACTCTTATATTTGACAGCTTCTCCCGAGGTCATCATCATCCTTGACAAAAAGATTCCAAGACCGCATTCAGCATCTTTCAGGGAGATGACATTGATAAAGGATAGCAAAAAATAATGATGGTGGAGAGAGAAGAATACATGCTGGAATGAAACTGCAGTTTAATGTGCTGTTTATAGTGTTTCCAAGGTGCTACTGTATCATCCCTATGATATTTACGCTGCTGCATTTAGGGAGCGTGTACTATGGCAGCATACCTGGTTTGTCTATCTCCTTTAAATGGAAGTATGAGGGAGGATTTTCTCTCTCCTTTAGTTGGGAGTGGGACGAGGATAACTGACAGGGTAGTGATGGCAACAGTCGTTTTGACTTTCTTTTCCCTTCTTTCCTGAGCTGAGAAACCTTTTTCTTTTGTCTTTTGGTTAAACGAAGCTTATAAACTTGTTAAATAGACCGAATAGCAAGGAAGATTTGATATCGTTAGGTTAGATATATTTTGAAACAGCGGTTAGCTTTCCAAATTCAGTAAGGTACTTCTGCTGCGATTTCCAATATAAAAAATTCTTCTTCGTTTGGGATCTCTATGAGAATTGTGTCGTCGTGACATTTGCCAGTGTGTGTTGACATATCTGCAATATTTCATACGTCTACTTTCATTTCATTAATTGCTCATAGAAGTGTTAAATATTGCATTGCTCTAAACTTCCACAATCCCTTGAGCAGCACCCTGACAGCCTCCCTTAATGATTTCCGTTCCATGCAGAATAAACCTAGACGGCTAAACGCTATAGTTAAAATTTACAAGTTTGTAAGATTCTTTCATGGCAGTAGCTAGCTGTGAATAGTAAAGATTCCTGGCCAGTCGGCATAAAATGCAAGTCTCCAGAGCATTGCAATCTGCCCATCTTCATCCCCATCCCGCTGCCTTGGTCAAGTAAAATAATGGTTGACTTCATGTAATATTTACTTGGAAAATTACATACAATTTGCCAAGGTTATTTAATATTGAGATTAACACAAAAATAAGTTATACTTAGGATAATATTTAAGTGGTTCGACATTTATTGTCTACATCCGTACGCTAAAAAAACATTTAATTAACATTTAAATCAAATATATAACAAAATCAAATTTGAGGATTTGAAATATCAAAAGAAAAGCATTCAAAAATGTTAAACTCAAACTAGCTTGTTTGTGAACAAACTATGATGGTTTCTCAACAGATCCAGGTTTCTTGGGACAACCTCGGCTATCCTAGCTGGCAACAGATATTATCAGGCCATAGGCTGCTCTACATCCACTCTGCCACCATATTTACGAATACCCAGGGCCTATCATCGGCCAATGAAGGGAAGCTTACAGAATCATATAATGTATGTAGCAATTTAAAGCATTCTATCTGTCGACGACCCTTTTTTCACAACTCACATTCCCTTCAATTAAAAGATGAAGAATATTACCATAAATATCATCAGTAGTTACACAGTACACTTGCTTAGAAGGAAGTTCTGTCTGTCTGACAATCGAATGGCAATGGAATAATTTCATATTTCAAATTTTATTTCCGTAAATGAATGAACTAAACGCTCATTTTAATAATTGCGGGATTAAACTGAAACTTGAATGATATTCAAAAGAATCGAATGATTGAACCATGAATACCGATACTGTATATTTCAATGTTAAACAACTATTGAATTGGAAGATATCATCTCCAGTATCTGATTATGGATGTTGCCATTAGTCACAAGCACCCCACCCGCAGGGTCTATGTTCCTCCGTTAAACTTGATATGCAGCAAGATCAAGTTCACTTCCTGTCCAGTCTGTCACCCGGATGAATGGTGTCAATTTATTGTACCAAGTTAGCAGATGATGTTATAATCCTTCGAACTCAAAGGTACAAATATGGAACACCCAGATGCTGTAAACATGAAACTGGACATATACTAAACTGACCAAGAGGGACAGAACATATGAGAAAAGTGGCCCCCAAACAAAACGAAGATATGAAAATCAATGCCTTCTATTCTTTACATAACAGCAAGATATTACCATATATTTCTTTCCTAAACATGATTAACTATGTTATGTGGATGTGTGTTTTTGTTTTTCCCTCTTCACATTTTTGGCTCCATGCAGAACAAGCAATGAGGAAGCTACTAGAAAATGTCTTCCACTTTGTCTGGTTCATAAATATTTTTGTTAGCAGTAAAAGTTTGCAAATATTTTTGTTAGCAGAGTTCAGTTTCCTGCTAATTATTGAACAGTCTAAACGGAGCCAAACTTCGCATTATTGCTTTCAGAGCATGCATAGCAAAATATGCAGACATACCTGATAATTCAATTCAAAGATAACAAGCAAATAAATAAAACCCATGTAATGAAGAATCACATACCTTTCCTCCAGCTTCATGTACGCATATCACACCAACAGCATGATCCCAAGCCTACATTGAAGGAGAAGGTAAGTTAACTATTGCTACTGAAAGTCTGATTAACTACAAACCAAGATTATACCTTGATAACTTTCTGAGATCTTGCTTGAAGAATGGAAACAGCTGCTCGACCGGAAGCCACAATTAAGTATTTGCATAAACTGCAAACAAAGAGGAGATGTATGTCAACGCACATGCAATAAATATTGTTAATGTAGAAACTCTCATTACCAAGAAAAGGACTAAACAACAGAAAAAGAGAATTAAGTGCTTTAGATACTATGCAGTGAAAGCTCAATGGTAAGTCATACAAGTAAGAAAACATTGTAATAGCATTGAATAAACACCAAACCTTCCAGGTGTTATCCCAATCCTGGTGATAAATAGGTTTGATATGGTTATGGAGATTGGTGTTTGTTGGTAAAGAATTGATTTTGGTTTTTGGTTTGAATAGATTATAATAGTTTTTAACCAATTACTATGAAAACAAAAAAATCGACCTGAATTAATTGAATTATTGATAATTGAATATTTTGATTCATGTTCATCCCAACTAAACATGTTCACGTTCATAAAACTGAAAAAAAAAAAATAAACACCTAACTTAGGGTAGTATTTCTACATAGGGGAAACCTTAAGCAATGAGACCACAGCTTTTGGGTTTCAATTACCTAAAAGAGGGTGCACCTCTATGTCAGATTCTTAACTAGCAGAAATTAGGCAACAGAACATTTGACTTTTTTGGTTTGTAACAGAATTAACAAACCAACAAAACGTAGGTTCTGGATGTTTCTGATCTTTCCAAAATTTCTGGCCTTTTTTTGACCCTTTCAGCTTTTACTTTCAGAATCTTAAATATGTTTTTTTTTTTTCATTAGTATACTATATAGATAAGTTCGGTTGTGACATAAAATTAGACTGTTAATTTTATTTAATAAAAATATTAAAAGTTCTCAATTTAAAGTTTATTTATTTATATATATTTAGATATATTTTTGTATAACTTTTGGTAGGGACAAAAGCAGTGTATTGGGAAAAGCATACCTAGAAGGTGTTAATTGAAAAAAGAAAAAACTTACAAGGTTTTATGTGAGAAAAATTAAAATAAAAAGAGGTATAAAAGATATTTACTATTTTTTTGACCCTTTGTTAAACAGGGCCAGAGATAAATAAGGGCAAGTTGCGTGACGCCCACGAGAACCAATCAGGAGGGCCCAAAATTACCGAGTCGTCGTCGTCACTAATCTTTGGCCCATTGAGACGGGCGCAGATCTGTTCTTTCTTCTTCACCTGCTTCTTCTTCTTCTTCCTCTTGCGCCGCTAGGTTATTCCAAAACGAAAGGAAGAGAATGAAATTGGACAATAAAAACATATCCGAACTTTGATTGTTAACCAGAAGAGAATCATCAATGAGAAAATGCATTCAAGAACTTCTTCTTCTATTGTTCACCGCCCTCGAACGTTAGCCTCTCCAAGCTTCCTCTTATATCCTCTCTCTCTATATCGACATGTCCAGGTTCTTCTGTTTACCCTTTTCAATTTTTTTTTGCTTTTTCATTAAAAATATTTTCTGGGTTTTCTTCAGCTGGGGCTGCTTATTTCTGGGTCCGGGTGTTTTGGGATTACTTTATCTAGGAGCTTGGGTTTAAGGGTTTTAAAGCTTCTTTTCTTGTTGTCGTTAAAATAAAGGTGAAATTGATTTCTATGGAAGAAGGTTTATTCTTCTGTTCGTTTAGATGTAACATAATGTAATGATTTCGTTAAATTAATGATTGCCCAATGAATTACATGTTAGAGGTCTGAAAATTTTATAAAAATCTTTCTCCAACAACTTCGGAGATTGAGTTTAATGAAATAAAGTATGCAAGTAGATTTCTTTCCTCATGTTGTGCGAAATTGGCAATTGGGTTCTGAATAATTACCTTTCTGTCTACGAATTTAGAATTTGCTTCTAAGGTTTATAGAGTTTACATGGTAAATGACGAGAGAAATTGTTGGGATGCAGACTTTTGACATTTGCAAAGATTAGGAAAGTTTCACAATCTGCTATTTCAAACCAGTTGATGAGCCATTCTGATTTTAGGAAGTATGGAACTGTTGTTACTGTTGGGTTGCGTTTGCCACAATATAGAGTGTACTCTCACTATAGGTTCACGAGTGGAGGAAAGCCTCCACTCTTATTGCAGACTACCAAGGAAGGGTTCTGTCAAGGTTATTTTGTCAGGAACCATTCCTTCCTCTCTGCAAGTAGTGCAGTAACTCATCATGCCCAAGTTGCTTGGAAAAGACTCACCCGGAGATGTTATGCCAGCGGTCGTACATTGCCTCACATAAGCAGGATAGCTCAAGCGGTCAGCTTAGCCTTGTCTCGCTCACACCTGATAGTTCCTGGTATTTTTGGCTTGACATGTGGACAAGTGGCATTGGCACAGAGGACTTTAGTCGAGGCAGATTACTACCCATCACAGAATTCTTTGTATATGCGTGCACAAGATGGGCATGCTTTTGTTTCCTCTATACTCCTTTCATTGGTGGAAGGTGTTATCTTACTGCTGAGGGCTCTCTATCTTGCAGTTTTGTTCTCTCCTAGCATTATAATGGCACCATTTGCCGACTCTTGTGGTTCACAATTCAGGAAAATGTGGCTTGAGATTGTGCATCGCACACTCGAGAAGGCAGGTCCGGCATTCATAAAATGGGGTCAATGGGCGGCAACACGACCAGATCTCTTCCCTAGAGATTTATGCACCAAGCTTTCAGAGCTTCACAGCAAAGCTCCCGAACACAGCTTTGCCTACACTAAGAAAACTATTGAAAGAGCATTTGGCCGCAAACTTTCCGAAATTTTCGAGGGTTTTGAAGAGGAACCTGTGGCATCTGGAAGTATAGCTCAGGTGCACCGGGCTTCTTTGAGATTCCGCTATCCTGGTCAGCGGGTCAAGCCCATGGTAGTTGCGGTAAAGGTTAGACATCCTGGTGTTGGTGAATCAATTAGGAGAGATTTTATGATTATCAACTTGGTGGCAAAGATATCAAAGTTCATTCCAACTCTGAACTGGTTGAGATTGGATGAGAGCGTCCAGCAGTTTGCTGTTTTCATGATGTCTCAAGTTGATCTCGCAAGGGAAGCTGCACATTTGAGCCGATTTATATATAATTTCCGAAGCTGGAAGGATGTTTCTTTTCCTAAGCCTGTGTATCCACTTGTGCATCCTGCTGTTTTAGTGGAAACTTATGAGCAAGGGGAAAGTGTTGCACGCTACGTTGATGGACTTGAAGGACATGACAGGATTAAGACTGCACTTGCTCATATTGGAACTCATGCACTTTTGAAGATGCTTCTGGTAACTATTTTTAATTGGTTTACTTATGCTTCTGGTTACATTGCTGTGTGATATCTACTTGATTATGCTTGATTCCTGTTTTCCATCACCTCATCTGTTTGAGAGAAAAAAGTATGATACCATTCCGGTTTCCATGAGCTTATAATTTTTCTTCTTCAGGTAGACAACTTTATTCATGCTGACATGCATCCTGGAAATATCCTTGTCCGGGTGTCAAAGAGCAAGGCTTCTCAAAAACGGCTCTTTAAATCAAAGCCTCATGTCATTTTCCTTGATGTAGGCATGACTGCTGAACTTTCTAGGAGTGATCGTGTAAACTTATTGGAATTTTTCAAGGCTGTTGCCCGTAGAGATGGTCGCACTGCTGCAGAGTGCACGCTCAAATTATCACAACGACAAAACTGCCCGAACCCAAAGGCTTTTGTTGAGGTGATGTACTTCCTTGGTGGGAATAATTTGAATTAGGACAGTGAGGAGTTTATTTCAATTAGGACAGTAACTTCCAAGTTAGCATATCTTTATTTTACACCCCCGCGGCGCCCCCCCCCACCCACCCCTCTTTTTCCTTTTTCTATACTGTTTTGTTTTGTTCTATATCTACGTTATTTTCTGCTTGGTTTTCTAATACCTTGTTTCAACAGGAAGTAGAAGAAGCATTCACTTTTTGGGGTACTCCTGAGGGTGATCTAGTTCATCCAGCTGAATGCATGCAACAACTGCTTGAGAAAGTAAGGCATCATAGAGTTAATATTGATGGCAATGTATGCACTGTGATGGTCACAACTTTGGTTCTTGAGGTAACTTCTTTCTTCTGTTGTGTGAGTCCAAGCTTTCAATTGAACCTTTGACCAACCAATTGACATGTCTTTTTTTGACTCTGTCCCCCTTGTCCTTTGCTCTACTTTATCTGTTAGGAAAGAACTCTTTGTCTTTATATTTACTCGTGCATATATCGTGCTTATGTCTTTCTGAAGGAATTTAATAAATAGCTGTCATCATAGTTAGGAGTAAATCTGCCTGACTAGTTGAAACAGTCTGGAACAGGGACTTAAATATTGGGATTGTTTCATAATAGTCCCAGAAGTGACTTGCTGAAATGCCTTTACTATATGAAGATAAAACTAGTTGATATAGTCATTATTGCCATTTTTGATAATTGATTTAATTCAGTAACATGTACTGGTACTTGCTTTGAACTTGTAGGGTTGGCAGAGGAAACTTGATCCAGGATATAATGTGATGCAAACACTACAGACACTGCTGCTGAAAGCTGATTGGGCAAAGTCTCTTTCCTACACTATTGATGGGCTGATGGCTCCATAAACATTCTCTGAAGCCTGATTAGCTATCTATGCATCCTCTCAAAGTGATCTTTAGGATCATGTGTTTCTGTTTCTTGAAAACAATTTTGACAGAGCTTAGACCCTAAAATATACCAGTCCTTGAAAAGCGTATAATTAATCTTTTCGTTGAAATTTTGAGCTAACATGAAATTTTATCTTTCTGTAATTATTTGTTAGTTTCCAGTATGCATTCCTGTTATATCTTGAGCCCCTATCGCACAGTTGAAAACTGTGAAAAGAAGGGGTTAAGAAAGAGAAATAAAGTGTCAAACTATTCTTTTTCTTTAAATTCATTATGCAGAATAGAGGGGAAAAGAAAACTCATGTACCAGAACTTAATTAGTTTAACTGAACTATATACAGATTGTATTTATTTGTTGCTTCACATACCTTGTTATATATGTAACTAGTCAATTGATGATGCTGCTGATAAATCTCATGTCCGAATCCTTGGCCCTCCCGTTTCTTCGAGTTTATACACTCTCATATGCAATTCTTCCAAAAAATTTTCCTTTCTCACTCTTTAACTCTGTGACAGTGATTCAATAGTGTAGCAATATAAGCAGGTTATGATGGATCCTGACGCCCCAACTCCAAGTGAGCTGAGATTGAAGGAGTGGCTCTACTGGTAATTCCATTATCATGCTTATCTCTGCTAGTGTACTGTGTAAAGAATGAAATGTCACTATAAAAATTTGGTACAAGTAATGTTTCTGTTGCAGGATTGTTGTAGATATTCCTGAGGGACATGATGCTACCAAAGGTATAGCTTTTCTATTCTATTCTTTGATCTCCAAAACACTACTCTTAATCATAGAAGACGAGAGCATAGATTTTCAAATTACTTTACATGGGATTTACATGATACAATATTGTGATATTGGGAATACAGGAAGAGAGATGGCGCCTTACATGGGACCCCTGCCACCTACAGGAATTCACAGGTGTATTTTGGCTCTGTTTAAGCAGGAGAGAGCAACGGGGGGAGGGTGTCGACTCCCGGATGCCCGAGCCAACTTCATTACTCGCCAATTTGCTGCTCAAAGCAGGCCGGGCCTTCCTTTTGCTGCAGTGTATTTCAACTCACAGAAGGAACCCGCAATGAAGAAACGCTAGCAGATACTTCAAGTGCAACACTTAATCCTAAATTTTTAGTAGATTTTGTGATACATTCATTAAAAGATTACAGAATAGGTTTCGTAGGCTTATGGAGATGGGTTTTTGTTGTTAAAAGAACTGATTTTGGTCTGTATTTAATTTTCATTCATTTTGATTTGAATAGATTATATCCTTTCAACCGATTAATATTGAAATAAAAAAATCACCCGAATTAATTGAATTATCATAATTATTATTGCCATTTGAATAAATTAAAGGTCAACCCAACTAAACACATCCCAAAAACTGGAAAAAGAAAAGAATAAAAAGAGTTGAAACTTAAACAGTAATGAGTGACCAAAACATTTGGAGGGTTCTTAACTTAGAGAAATTATCCAACCAAACATCTGACTTTTTTGGTTTTTTAACAGAATTAACAAACCAACCAACAAAACTTAGGTTCCAGATATTTTTCATCTTTTCAAAGCTTTTGGAATTTCTTGGACCTTTTCAACTTTTCGTAAAATTAAACTGTTAATTTTGTTATATAAAAATATTAAAAACACTCGATATTTAAAAATAACTTTATTTTTTAATTTAAATATATTTTTGTATTTTACTGTCAAAATTAACATCTTGAACATTTGCCAGTAATAAAAGTAATTTATAAAATATATTAATTGAGAGAAGAGGTCTAAATGAACTTTACTAATTTTTTACCCTTTATTAAAATACCGAGTAGGGCTGTTAATCTTCTTCTCCTTCGTCTTCTTCCTCTTGCGCGGGTGGGTTTTACCAAAACGAAAGGAAGAGAATGAAATTGGACAATAAAAAAACGCACCCGAATTCTGATTGTTAATCAGGCATTCAAGAACTTCTTCTTCCATTGTTCACCGCCTTCGCACGTTAGCCTCTCCAAGCTCCCTCGTATATCCCTCTCTCTATATCGACATGTCTAGGTTCATCACTTTACCCTTTTCAAATTTTTTTTTGCCTTTTCATTAAAAATATTTTCTGGGTTTTCTTTAGTTGGGGTTGCTTTTTTCTGGGTCCGGTTGTTTTGGGATTACATTATCTGGGAGCTTGGGTTTATGGCTTTTAAAGCTTTTTTTGGTTGTCATTTAAAAAAAAAAGGTGAAATTGATTTGTATCGAAGAAGGTTTATTCTTCTGTTCCTTTAGATGCAACATAATGTAATGATTTCGTTAATGTAATGATTGCCCAATGAATTATATGTTAAATATTTGAATTTTAAGAATAATATTTTTTCCAACAACTTCGGATGTTGAGTTTAATGAAAGTAGATTTCTTTCCTCATGTTTTGTGAAATTGGCAAGTGGGTTCTGAATAATTACCTTTCTGTCTAAGAATTTGGAATTTGCTTCTAAGGTTTATAGAGTATACATGGTCAATAACGATAGAAATTATTGGGATGCAGGCTTTTGACATTTGCAAAGATTAGGAAGGCTTCACAATCTGCTATTTCAAACCAGTCGACAAGCCATTCAGATTTTAGGAAGTATGGAACCGTTGTTACTTTTGGGTTGCGTTTGCCACAATATAGTGTGTACTCTCACTATAGGTTCAAGAGCGGAGGAAAGGCTCAACTCTTATTGCAGACTACCAAGGAAGGGTTGTGTCAAGGTTATTTTGTCAAGAACCATTCCTTCCTCTCTGCAAGTAGTGCAGTAACTCATCGTGCCCAAGTTGCTTGGAAAAGGCTCACCTGGAGATGTTGTGCCAGTGGTCGTACATTGCCTCACATAAGCAGGATTGCTCAAGCAGTCAGTTTAGTCTTATCCCGCTCACACCTGATAGTTCCTGGTATTTTTGGCTTGACATGTGGACAAGTGGCCTTGGGACAGAGGACTTTATTAGAGACAGACTACTACCCATCACAGAATTCTTTGTATATGCGTGCACAAGATGGGCATGCTTTTGTTTCCTCTATACTACTTTCATTAGTAGAAGGTGTTATCTTGCTGCTGAGGGCTCTCTATCTTGCAGTTTTGTTTTCTCCTAGCATAATAATGGCACCATTTATCGACTCTTGTGATCCACAATTCAGGAAAATGTGGCTTGAGGTTGTGCATCGCACACTTGAAAAGGCAGGTCCGGCATTCATAAAATGGGGTCAGTGGGCAGCAACACGACCAGATCTCTTCCCTAGAGATTTATGCACCAAGCTTTCAGAGCTTCACAGCAAAGCGCCTGAACACAGCTTTGCCTACACTAAGAAAACTATTGAAAGAGCATTTGGCCGCAAACTTTCCGAAATTTTTGAGGGTTTTGAAGAGGAACCTGTGGCATCTGGAAGTATAGCTCAGGTGCACCGGGCTTCTTTGAGATTCCGCTATCCTGGTCAGCGGGTCAAGCCCATGGTAGTTGCGGTAAAGGTTAGACATCCTGGTGTTGGTGAATCAATTAGGAGAGATTTTATGATTATCAACTTGGTGGCAAAGATATCAAAGTTCATTCCAACTCTGAACTGGTTGAGATTGGATGAGAGCGTCCAGCAGTTTGCTGTTTTCATGATGTCTCAAGTTGATCTTGCAAGGGAAGCTGCACATTTGAGCCGATTTATATATAATTTCCGAAGCTGGAAGGATGTTTCTTTTCCTAAGCCTGTGTATCCACTTGTGCATCCTGCTGTTTTAGTGGAAACTTATGAGCAAGGGGAAAGTGTTGCACACTATGTTGATGGACCTGAAGGACATGACAGGATTAAGACTGCAATTGCTCATATTGGAGCTGATGCATTTTTGAAGATGATTGAGGTAACTATTTTTAATTGGTTCGCTTATGGTAACATTGTTATGTGATATCCACCTGATGATGCTTGATCCCTGTTTCCCATCACCTCATCTGTTTGAGAGAGAAAAGTATGATACCATTCCGGTTTCCATGAGCTTATAATTTTCTTCTTTCAGGATAACTTATATCATGGTGACTTGCATCCTGGAAATATCCTTGTCCAGGTGTCCCCGAGCAAGGCTTCTCGAAAAGGGCTCTTTAAATCAAAGCCTCAAGTTATTTTCCTTGATGTAGGCATGACCACTGAACTTTCTAAGAGTGATCGTGTAAATATATTGGAAATTTTCAAGGCTGTTGCCCGTAGAGATGGTCGCACTGCTGCAGAGTGCACGCTCAGATTATCGCAACGACAGAACTGCCCAAACCCAAAGGCTTTTATTGAGGTGATGTATATAGATGTAAATTTCTTGGTGGGAATAATTTGAATTAGGACAGTGGGGAGTTAGGAAAATGTTTTCTTTGTTATCTTCTTCTCCTTATTTTCCCATTTACTGTCCTGGCATCTCTATTCCAAGTTAACATATCTTTTTTTCACCATCCCGCCCCCCTCCCCCTTCTTTCCTTTTTCTATGCACTTTTTTTTTGGTTCGATAACTATGTTATTTTCTGCTTGGTTTTCTAATACCTTGTGTCAACAGGAAGTTGAAGAATCATTCACTTTTTGGGGCACTCCTGAGGGTGATCTAGTCCATCCAGCTGAATGCATGCAAGAACTGCTTGAGAAAGTAAGGCGTCATAAAGTGAACATTGATGGCAATGTATGCACTGTGATGGTCTCAACTCTGGTTCTTGGGGTAATGTCTTTCTTTTCAATTGAACCTTTGACCAATTGACATGTCTTTTTTTTTACTCCGTCCCTCTTGTCCTTTTCTCTCTTTTATCTGTTAGAAAAGAACTCCTTGTCTTTATGTTTACGAATGCATATAGTGTGCGTTATGTCTTTTCTGAACAAATCTAAATAAATAGCTGTTGTCATAGTCTAAGGAGTAAATCTGCCTGACTAGGTGAAACAGTCTAGAAGCTAAGAACAGGGACTAAGTTCTCGTTTTGGAATTGTTTCATGAAACATGAAAGTCCTAGGAGTGACTTGCTGAAATGCGTTTACAATATGAAGATAAATCTAGTTCATATTGTCATTATTTCCAGTTTTGGTAATTGATTTAATTCTGTAACACGTATTGGTACCTGCTTTAAACTTGTAGGGTTGGCAGAGGAAACTTGATCCAGAATATGACGTGATGCTAATGCTACAGAAAAGGCTGCTGGAAGCTGACTCGGCAGTGTCTTTTCCTGACATAATCAATGGGCGGATGGCTCCATAAAACATTCTCTGAAGGACGATTAGCTATTGATGCGTCCTCTCTAAAGGGATCCTTAGGAGCATGAGTTTCTGTTTCTTGAAAACAATTTTGACAGAGCTGAGACCCTAGAATATACCAGTCCTTGAAAAGCATCATAAGTATCATTAATCTTTTCCTTGAAATTTTGAGCTATCGTGAAATTTCATCTTTCTGTAATTATTTTTTACTTTCCACTATTCATTGCTTTTGTATCTTCAGCCCCATATCTCACAGGTGAAAACTGTAAAAAGAAGGGGCAACAAAAGAGAAAAATAAAGTGTCAACTATTCTTTTTCTTTAAATTCTTTACGCAGCAAAAAGAAAACTCATGTACCAGAACTTTATTAGTTTAACTAAGCTATATACAGATTGTATTCATTTGTTGCTTCATATACCTTGTTATATATGTACCTAGTCAATGTATTATGCTTTAATCTCTTGTTTGTGCTGAACAAGAGATTCACTCACCTTATTCCATCTGTGATCCTCTGATTGACATATATTTCCTTTCTCGGCTTACTTGGAGCTCAGGCCATAGGTGAAACCTATTGTTTTCTGTTCTACCAATGCACAGAAAGGAGTGAATTATTGAAGAAGGAAAATTTCCTAATTGAACAATCTAAAATAATGTAACCAAGTACAGGAACCACTCAGTGGACGAGTAACGGATTTCCAGTTTCCTTTCTGAACGAATAATTGCTCCAGAAAAAAGGGTGTATCGGATTGACAAAGATGAGTGATTGCATCATTGGAGAAATTAGCTGTTGTTGTATTGAAGAGAAGGTATAATACAATGAATAATGTTTGATCCTGGCTTGGCTGTATTAAGTACATGATTGATCAATATTACACATTTACAAAGTCAGTTGCAGCAAAGTGGCCTAGTTCCAATTCTTGACTTCAATATCGGAGGGGGAGAGAGAATGGACAATTGCATCAAAATTTCTGCATGCAATGCACGCTATTTGCTAGGAACAATGCTTCTAAATAAGAAAAGACCCTAGAGCAGACGATACCAGCAGCAAGAGCCACCAACTTGAGAACCCCTTATACTACCTGTCATTGTTCTTCAGTCTTCAAGTACTCGCTGAACTCAGCACTGGACCTACACTCAAGAATGAGATTTACTGTAATTTTAGTGGAGTTTAATAAATATCATGCTAACAGCGAGACAAAGATGGACAGACAGAGACTTTAATATTCCACAAGGAACTTACTCTGCACATGTAAGCTCACGAATTTCTTTTATTGCTGCACTCGTCCTATACAAGGCCATCTTCTTAACCTGCTTTAAGAGCAAACCAGTATCACAGTTGCATTAATACAGAAAATGAACACTGTTAACTGGAGTAAAGTTTTTACAAAGTTTACCTCAAACTTCTCTGCTTTGGCTTTATGATTTTCCGGAAGCAGATGAAGTTCATCAATCAACTGGATACACTCAGTCACATTTTCCGGTGAAACAAAGTCCAAAACCACATTAACGCAGGACTCCAGGTTGTGACATGTCAAGGAAAAAAATAGAATCTTTATAGCCATATAAATTGGTATAAATTCATCACAAAAATGAAACAAATGAAGAAGCATATAGATCAAGTATAATATTTTTCGAATTTTTGCACATAAATTCATTCATGACAGTAAATTCTATATCAAGAATTCAAGACCAAAGATATCAGTAGTATACATTACCTTAACATTCCTAATCTGGTATGGACAGCCAGCTGGAATTATAACAGCTTCTCCAACATGTTGCTCAAAAGTCCAAGGTTCAATTTCTAGAAGCAATATGAGATGGATATTTCAGTAACATTATCCTCAACTGTGACAAGAGATAAACCAAACTTAGCAAACTCACCATACTCCTCCTTCAGCCTTGTTTTGTGACTTGTGTCAAGAAAGAAATTCTGATCAAGGATTGGATGAACCACCTGCAGCAAGAGTGCAAAAAAAAAAAAATCAGCATTATGTCCATTCTGCTAGTACATTGTCAAGTCTTGGGTCTCATCTTACATGCTTTTGAAAACCACGTGTGTTACCAAACTCATTTGAATACTTTCTAAGGTACTCCATAAGCTTTGGAACATCCTGCCTGCGGAAGACATCCCATTCAGCACCACAAGACTTGGCTTCTGAGCCGTGAATGGTATGGCATGGAAGTAGTGCAGCTTCAGAATTTGAATTACAATCAGAATCAGAATCAGAGTCAGAGCTATCTCCCTTATCATGGTATGCGTTTCTATCTTTGAAACCTAAATCCTGTGCTTCGTGCACAGCAGAAGGTAAGTGGGATACTTTTGGTACTCTCTCATGAGCATGCATTTCTTTACTGAGCATATCATTCAATCCTACTTCTTCCATGTTTTCATCATGTGGTGCAGATTTTTCCTTCACTTTATTAGCCGCCTTTCGATCAAGAGTCGTCTTAGCAACCTCCCTTTGGTCTTGAAATTTTTTCTTTTTCATTAACTTTCTTATTTTATTAAGCTGCTTCATGGATACAGGAGCATCTGTAGCATGTGCCAAAATATTAACCTGGGATAGAAAGAGAGAAAAGGAAAGAAAGAATAAATGGCAAATATTACTTAAATCTCCATGATGTTTTCAATAAGGATGATAAGTGCATGTATGAAAAGGTTTCACAACAATAGGTATAGATTTAAGGTTGTGCTTTAGGAAGCATCATATTTTACTTTTTAATAACATCAACTCATATTCTCAGTAAACTCTATAATAACACCAATTGTTGAAAACTTCATATAATTTCTTGCTGATTCACCTTACAAAACTATCCTTCTGGGGATAGTAGGATCTGTACACAAACAAACATTTTGTAAAGGTGGAAAGTCATAAGAACAAGGATAAGACACACCACACCCTGATATAATCATATCTTAAAAAATGAAGAAGAAGTGCATAGCATGAAACATGTGTAAGAGATTATGACACGTCAATATGCAAGATTAAAACTGAGTCAGAAACTTATTTTCCACTACGATATGTGCACTTGACTGAGTTGTTTGTTTCATCAATGCGCACAACATACAAAAACTGTTCACTGGCAATTATCATTGAGAAAGGGCAATTTACATTCAAGGGGAGATAACTTGAATAAAATGTGCATCAGCCAAAGGTTTAAAAGATGGGATAAATTGATCATGAGACAAGGTAAGGATAGAACTAGACATACCACATCACATAAGTCGTAACATAATTTTGTCACTGAATTGGCCTGTACAAGTTCCTCGCCACTGCAATACGAGATAGAGATACATGGGCCTAGATCAGGCTTTGTGATTTCTTCTGGCAACCTTGCAGCGATGTTTAAAAGACCACTTCTAGGATCCATATATTCTGGAAGTGGTAAAGCTCGAATGATTTCAGTATAATGATCTGGGAATTGTTCTTGAAATAAATGAGAAGAAAGCCAGCCCTTCAGTTTCATCTTCTCATCACACGAATTAGATTGCGCCAGACCCCTCAATGACCCCAAAAATAACTGCTTAATACCAATTTCAACCTGCCATCATATAAAAGGTAAATTTTTTATAACTTACTTTAGATTAAGATCCTAGAAGGCAGTGAAACAGAATGCAAAAAGGAAAAATACCAACTCTCACAGAAAAAAGAAGTGAAAATAATGAATGACAAGCCAGAAACCTCATGACCTGCAGGCATGCCAAGAATCAAGGAGATGCACGTGGAAGTCTAAATGCACATTCATGAATGCCCATGTTTGGATTGTGGGGCATATCTGTGTGTGCATATGCTCAGAGCGAGAGAGATGGAGTAATGAACCAAAGAGGAGCAATTTTATCTACCTATAACTCCAAAAAATGTATATTGTGATATGGCATGTGAAGTAATTTAAAAAGCTAACCTCAAACCAGTCCAAGCAACCTGTAGCTTTAGTTAGTTCCTCATTCTCAGATTTGGCAAAACTATTCTTAAGATATGTGCAAAACAAGAATACCGGATTCCAACTCAAATCTGATGTATCCCGAAGCACATTTCGAACTATTACAGGATGGCCTTTACCCCAATGCTTCTGGAAGTGCTCCAGGTTATCAGCATGAATGTTCATTATAGTGGGGTAAAATAGGAAGTTGTCATTTGAAATTTTTCTCCTAGCAGCCTCTTGCAACTGCTTCACCCCTTTAGCTTCATAATCTGTTCCAGGACATAGCGAGCAGCATGATAAAGTATTGAAAGCTTCTGGCAATTCATAGCTGCCAACTATTTCTTCAGCACTTATTTCCAGCTCTTTGAACCACCTTAGCGGCAAAATACACCTCAGATCAAGAAGGCCATCACCACAACCACCAAACTCTGTGGGTGGGCATGATATAGGAACATTGCCATCAGGAGCTTTGCGACTAGGCAATGATGCAGAAGAATCAAAATATCTACTGTCATAATTTTTCTTAGAGGTTCTTACAGATTTCTTATGTGAAAGGCGAATGCCAGGCACACAAGTTTTCCTTCTATTTGGGCATTTGCAGTTAATTTCTTTGATACTTCCAACTAAACTCCCTTGAAAGATATCCCGACAACAGCTTAAGCAGAGATTATATGAACACTTTGAGCAGCTTCTGTGGAAATCCAGTATGAAAGTCTTGCAGTTACTGCTGCTCCAGAAGTAATGTCATCACCAAACAGAACAAAAAACAAATTACATATATTTTATCAAATACATTTTAAGCAGCCGGGAGCATACCAACAATATTGCTTATTGCCACCAAATTCAGCTGGTTGGACTTGAATATCAGAGAGTTTTTTGCCTATGACACACAAGAAAACATTGCAACCTCTTCCATTGATAAATATAGAATGCTTAAATGAAAATTTCAAGAAGAATCATTGTCATTACCTTTTACTTTTGCCTCCACTTCAATCTCAACACTCTGGTCTTGGTTTATTTGCTTCAGAACAGGAAGAAGCATGCAGATCAAATAATGAAAATGTAACACCTTGTCCACTTTGTTTTTGTCCCTTAAAAACTCCTGAAAAATGTTTTTTTGCATAAGGCAAAGCATCAGATCTCAGCAAGGAGAAAAGCTTGCAGCATGTCAAATTTGAGGTGTTTCAGATATCATCAGACCTTACTTTCAGTGTCTCTATGTTGACTCACTGAGCAGGCCTTGCAGCCACAAGTTCCACGGCATACTGGACAAGCTATCTTAACTTCTTCTTGCATAACAAAATACCTATATGCAATTGAACGCCAAGAGAGTTTATCAAACAATAGAGACGAGACAAATCGAATATTAAAAATTACATTCAAACAATAGAGATGAGACAAAGACTATATATGTTTTGAATGCGTTTCAAGCTAGAATGGGAAAGTATTCTCCAAAACGATGTTTAGGGAAGGTCCTTACAAACAATTGAGAAACTAGGTGAATCACTTCCAGAGGGGCTAAAACAGGTATCTATGCCTTAAATTCATTACATTTTGATGTACTATTGATATCCATGTAATATAAAATTTGATTTCTTTGTCCATAAGCAGACATATAACTACTTTACAATCACAAATCAAACAAAACCAAAACCAGAGAAGAAGATCACGCACTGTTCTTTTATGCAATCCAAGCAAAAGAACTGCTGTCTACAACTGGAACACTTGATCAAACTACGAACACCACCCTTTCTACACCAATGGCACCTTATTCTTCTTCCTCTCCTCAAATTCACCATATCCTTCTTATACGGCACAACCTTCATAAAAAATAATACATTATTTACAAAAAACAAACATATCAAAAAACACAAAAACTAAAACCAAATAATACCTGCAATGTACCAACAGGTAATGGTTCAATGTTCTTAGACCGAAATCGCCTTCTGGTAATGGCAACAGTATTAGTTTCAGTTTCTCCTACTTTAACATTAAAACAAGAACCTGAAACAGAACCCGAACCCGAACCAGAACCGGAACAAGAACCTGCATTATCAAAATGTGGACTTGAAGAAGAAATAGCCATTAGTCCATTTGGCAATTCTCTCATCAAATCACCTTTTTCTTCTTCTTCTTCATCATCAAAGTCACTACAATCACTTTCTTTCCTTTTCTTCTTCTCAATTTCCCTTTTCAAAACCATTCTTATAAGCTCCAACGGCAAATCTCCTCTTTTAAGTTTCATCTTCCGAACGGCTTCGTCTAACGCCTCAGATTCCCCTCCGATCACGCGCTTTCGCTTCATTGGCTTCGCTAATTTCAGTAACTTTGCCCTAATTTCAAGCTTGTTCTTCTCGAAAGCCTTCTTTTTTCTCTTGTTCCTTTGCATTTTGAGGGATTCCGGTACCTTCTGTTTCTTTTGTCGGTGACGGCCCTGAATATGGTGAAGCTCGCATAGCTTTTTCCCCTCCGTTACTCGTCGCCTGCACCGCCATTGTCTCCCGTCGGTTCGTTTGCACCGGAGATGGTCCGGTAGAGCCCCTTCTTCTTCCTCCATTCTTCTGTTCCGCAGATTTCCCAGGAAAAATTTTTAATTTTTCCCAGAAAAAATTAATGGTATTCTCGAGAAAACAGGGGAGAGGGTTTGGGGGTAGAGTTGGAAGAGCAGAGAGCGGTTTGTTTGGAAGGGCAAGAAGAGTTAGGAGTAGGGGTTTATTGGGAGTAGTAGTAGAGTGATAGAGTGAAGGGAAAGTGGCTGATATGGTAATTTTATGCAAAGATGGAGTCCAGTTTGATCTTGGAAACTTTCCAAATGGTGCACAGAGAGGAAGCTTTGATCGAGAGAGCCTGACAGTTCGAGACAATTAAGGAGACTCTTTGGGTGTTTCCATTTTTAGGCTTTTTAGTAGGTTTTTTCTCGAGAATATGCAAATTTTTTGAGTTTTGACTACTAAGCGTTAAGAGACATATTTATCACAAATGCTATTGACAGAAACGTCTTTTTAACTTTTTCATGCGATTTTCTTTTTCTTTTTTATTTCTTTTTTGGTGTGAATTTTGCTTCTGGTTGGTGGGTTGAAAACCTTAGCCCGATGCTGGGATTTATCAGCAATTCAATGTTTATCAAGTTTGAGTGTGCACCAGCTAATCAGATGACAGCTTTGATCACTTTACTTGAATGGCAATTGCCAATTGCAATCACCTGTTGAATTGCATACGCATTTTGATCCAAAAATTTTGCTGATATGAATAATTTCAGGTTTTTTAGAGGAATGCTGGTGCAGATTTTGCTTCGGGGAGGTTTTACATGGATCACTGTGTTGCTTATGATAATACTGGAATAATGATCATAAGAGAGCATTTACAGACAGGAAAGAATTCTGGTAATGATCATGCCAGGGCAGAGCCATTTCTGACATTGCCTGATTAGATACTAGTTTAAATTTTTTTGGCAGCAGACAGTAACATATCTTTTACATTGATAAGCATCTATAATATGAATATCAGCTGTTGTTACAAGTAAACTGACAGATTTTAATGCACAAATTTATTACAGCGATGAAGCTAGAGAAATAGTTCTACTGTAATGACAGAAGGCAAAACCATTTGCTGTTAAGTCTTGTTCAAACAGTGATCAATCACCTAATCAGAGAAGTCCTTGTGTTCATTCGATTTATACCACCAATCGCATTCTGTAGCAGGGGATTAAGCAGAAACCGCCCATCTATTTAGTAGGCAAAAATGGTGGAAGATCACAGAGGGACAACATTACAAGTTTACCATAGTCGATCTGTTTCTAAGGTTTAAATTAAGAGGCCAGACAAATTGATGTGGAACTGCCTATAACATGCGAGTCATGTCAGTTCTGCTATTTATCTGAATCTAGTCTAAATTTTGCAGCATTATTCCAATCCTCTTCACTTGCTACTATGGTGCTATTTTCATGAATTTGATCATGATTTGCTTTTGGACAGTCCACAGGGACAACTAGATATCATGGTGACATAAAAGTAAAAGTAGTGCAATATATATGCCAATATTGTGGAACCCTGAAAAACTTATCCGTTTCTCGAGATACTCAATAGACCAAAGAGAAATGACTTTGTAGCACTCGAGGGCCCATTTATCTCTGGTTCCAATGTTGGATGCTGCTTTTAACACGAATTATTGGTATTTGGGTTGTCACCATCTGACTAGATTTGCAGTTGGCATCTGTGAACAGCAAGAGAAGAAACCAGGATTTGTTAACCTGGAAATGGTGCTGGTCTATGCTACCGAGTCTATGACTATGAAATGGTGTTCCTGCTGTTTAGAGATTTACCAGAGTTTCCCAATTTCGATTAGTCAAATGTGATGAATTACCATTGGTATTTCAATTAAGCTATTGAAATGCTGCAGTACATCGTTTGAATAAACTTTTTTGACCATTCAGATCCTGAGAACGGAAAGCTAACCATGGAAAAAGAAATGGATTTTCGATTTTCAACCAAGAACAGAAGAATTGCTAATAACTATACTGATATCAGCTTGGCTTACCATTCCTAAGACATTAATTTCCAAACCACAGGAGAAAAAGGCTGAAGAAGGATAACTAAGGAAGAGAGAAAAGAAAAACCTGTAACATTAATATTCTCTTGAATCTTGATGGCCTTCGTTTCCAGAAAGAGCAAAACACATGATTGAGTGCAGCGCTGGCGAATTCATCTGAGATAGAGTTGGCAAAAAGTGAAAGAATTCATCAACGCTGCACTCAATGATGTGTCTTCCATCTGGGAATCCCCATATGTTTGCTTCAGCTGCAACAGATCCAAGCATCCTGGAACTATTTATAAATATATATATATATATATATATATATATATATATGTATATATGTGTGTGTGTGTATTGCAGGGCATGCTCATCTGCAAAGTTGCAGTACATGTAACTTGAATTTGATTTGTACTACCATACTACTTTCTAAATTGGACAACAGCCTCTCCCCTCTACATGTTGGCCAATATATTTGATTTCCCATCTTTCTGGGGGTCTGAATGAAGTTTACTTCTATTAAGCGACTTCAGGTTGTACTAGTTTCTTGTACTGAAATCTTGTACTACACTTAACCCCAAGGTCCAACTGGTTTACGAAAATTTTTTTGTATATAGAATGCAAAACTGTGTCGGATTAGTCAGAAATTCTTCATCACAAACCTTCAGGCTCCAGGTAGGGGCCACTTGATTGGTAGGTCAAATGGTAGAACTTTGATAATTTTCTATTGATAACAGACTTCCATTGACCAGCTTTAATTTCACCTTCCATAAAGAAGAGAAGCCTATATTTATTAGAAGTGATGATGTTAACACCGGCTTTTGATTTTGCAGGGAATCAACAGTAATTTATTGACTTGGATTTTAATTGAAAATCCTGCCATTTTTGTAAATAATGCAAAATGTACAAGGGTTCCTTGATTACATGTACAGTATTTAGAAGAGGAGATGAATATGCCTAGATTAAGTATATTAGACAAGAAGAAGTTAAATAGCAGCCTGGAAGAAGAATCAAAAGAATAATTACATGTACACATTTACAGTATATACCTAAAATCAGCTTATCTTCTGCGAAGAATGATCTTACCCTCCGCGTCTTCATGCACTATAGGTAGAACTTCCTTTGGAGGAATATGCCACCAAATTTGAGGTTTCTTCAGCTGATGTCCAATTTGAGCCAGTTTATCAGCAGCTCTGTTGCCTTCCCTATAGATATGAGTGACAATACAATTGTTAAGCTCCGGTATGATCAGGTTTATATGACTAACATGTCTTTGTAATTCTGCACATTTAACCTGCCTCCTCTGGACAATGACATCGACCAATGTCTTGGCATCGCCTTCAAGCCATACATCAGTCCAACCATTTTCCAGCACCAACTCAAGGCCTCTTCGCAGTGCAGCTAGTTCTGCAATAGTGCTAGTGCTTCTTCCTATGGATTGGGCATAACCAAGTAGGAATTCAGCCTTGTGGTTCCTGAACACCCCACCAATGCTAGCTTTTCCTCCTCTACCTTTGCAAGATCCATCAAAGTTTAATTTAGTCCATCCGATTTCAGGTTTTTCCCATGACACTGGAATAGCTTCTTTGTGCCAGTTCCTAATCAACAATTGAACTGGGTTCTGTATCAGTTTTTGGCATCTAAAGATGTTGCTGAAGGCCAACATCATGTTTCTAACATTCCCTTCTTAAAAGCTAGTTAAACTATCTGTTGAAGTTCTGAACATGGAAGATCAATATTAACAAGGGAAGAATGTACGAGATTAATGGCTAAAAGCAATTCAGTTTAACGTTAAAAATGAGAGCAGAACAGTGTTACAAAAATCCCCAGGAAAATGAAAGTGAAAGAGAAACAAGTACGGGTTGAAACCATGATAGGAAGCAAAATTTTGACAGGCAAAAACCAGGATAAACCTTTGAAGAGGACTAATCCAGAAAGATAAAGAAAAGAACCAAAAGTCATAGAAGTTCATTTCCTTGCCTTTGGCATTGGAATATAGAAGTTTTTGGAGTGGAGATAAAGCAAGGAACATTCACAATTTGAGAGCAAGAAGCAACATTTTGATATTCATAAGGATCAAAATGGCCAGCGAGATTCCTTTAAGAACTCTCAAGCATCTATTTATTGGATTCTTAAGAAAACCCTGCCTGCTTGACTGCTTGCATGAGAAGAAAGGATTCAAAATGCTGGCACAAAATGGCTACCATCAAACTGTAACTGTAAAATTTAACTGTCTTATCCTATCCAAAGAAAAACCTGATTAACCGATAGGTCAGGGGTACTTTCCAATTGAATTGCGGTTAAATTACAAAAGGATGGTGTGGAAGGGCTTTACTTAATTTAGTTGACTCGCAATAAATTTAATTTCTTAGAGAGTACTGCAAGCCTGTCTGAGTCCTCATTTACTCTCCTAGTATCCTGATGGTGAAAAGATATTATAGAAAACAAAATCCAAGTGGTTTGAAATGCTCTCAAACTTTACCAGGTGATCAAGTTAATTCAATGGGTTGTGTTTCTGATCTCTGCCCCTGGAAAGAGAAAAGGTCTCAACCAGGAAAGAGATTAGTAGTTAATTTTATTCATTTTGCTACAACAGAGTTTGGACCATTCCATCAACGACAGGCCAGACAGCAAATATATAGTCAACTCAATGCGGTTTAAGCATAAGAAAGCGTGAGTTTGTTGGTCACTTTGGGTATGAAACAAAGGGTATACAAAGATTGGACTTTTTAGCCCAACAATTTTCACAAAGTACAGATATTCTAAACTTTCATCCCTTGTCAAAGCTTGAGCATTTTTGCACTGAGGAAAGAGCTACTTGCTTCATCATAGAACAAGACGGACTTGAATCTTCAAAAGGCATTCTTTTTACCAATGAGCCACAGCCAATCCAAAGCAACCCCTGCAAATATGCCAGCTAATAAACAGAGCACTAGTAAATTACCTAGAGCATTTTGCTCAGGTCCCTGCAAAAAGGAAAAGAAAAAAATGAAAATTTTTTATCATATATTACTAAGAACACTAAAACTTGTAGCAAACTCCATCCAAAGAAAAGGTAAAATTACTAACCTTGTAACCTTTAGGTGCTGCAGTAAGGACACAGACTGTAAGGTGACCATTTGTTAATCCCAGGAAGGATACAAGTAGTATCATCCATCCCTGGTCACCGTAATTGGCGGTGAAGTAGAAAGCAGGGATCAGTAAGAAACGAGAAAGTATCGCAATCGTAAGGCCCTTCCTGGACTCTATCATCAGGAATTTCACTAAGGGAAGATATCTTGATATCAGATCCCACAAATTGTAAGATGCTATCAGCACAAGAGGATACCTGAAACAACAATCATAAGGAATTTATCTACAGTTTACTTAGCAATTTCCTGGGAGGACCAATACTATAGGAAGTTTAGTCCCTAAGTTGCATTTAAGGGCATATATACGTACAAGTGTTTAATAACTTGGACCAAAATCCCAGTACATAAAATTGCAAACTCATCTATAAGTACTGCTAGTTAGGTAAAAACTTTCAAATTAATGAGAATCATGTGATAGACACTCATTTCAATGGGTCATTGTTACATTTATCCAAAAAGCAAAGCTAAAGATATAGAAACTGATTGTGTGCAAAACCAGTCGGACCCATAGCAGACCAATGTTCAAGTACTATAAAAATAAGACAAAACACCAAAATTATCCAATCTCTACTTACTTATTCTAGTCAACGAATGAATACTTACCATGTACCCAACTTGTGTTCACCAGTGTTTTCATATAAGAACCCAGGGAAAATCGACAATGTCAACACGTAAATAAGAAAAAGGTCGAGTGCGTAATCTATATTCTGAAAGAATAATTGTTTGTTGCTCAGCCTATCATTCTGTTTAGCATTGTCTTCATCCTGTGGAAATGCCAAAAATCTATTAGTTTATGGAATGTCAAAAACAGTTTTACAAACATTACTTAGAAAGAAGGTTGCAGTACTCCTTGGTCTTCTTTCGTTTGGATGCCAGCTGCTGCAAGATCAGCTTTAACAGTTTTTGATCCTTCTGAGGCTGCCTTTGAACGGAAGTACTTCACTATCGGCAGCTTGGGGAAGAAAAAGGCATACAGCAGGACACAGAGTAACTCAAAGAATGTAGAAATTCCTAGAAACAACACTGCAGAAAAGAAAAGAAATAATTTTCAATAAAAACTGAAAATCCTTGATTTTGGTTTACAGTTTAGCAGCAGAAGACTGCTCATTTTAGGGATGTCTTTGTACGTTTATGCAGAACAGGTGACAATGAATGACACCAATATGATGCTTGTTTGTTAGTCCATTACACATATAAAAGGTTTAAGCCAAGTTCTTCCTATTCCAAATCCAAATTTTTTGTTTTTGCAACAAAAGACTGGACTTTATGAGGTACCCGAACTGCAGAAATGCAGAAATGGAGAAGTCCACTCCCAATAGAAAGTGTGTCTAATAGTAGTACAAGAAAAGCAACATACTTGTCCCTTTGCGAAGACCATCGTTAGACTTTTCAAAGGCTGCTTTTGTGATTAGCCTCAAAGCAGAGGTCAAGGCCCCAGATGCAGCCAAACCAGCAAGGAAAGACTGGATCATAGAAGCAATTAGTAGTAAGAATTAAGTTAAATGCTGAAGAGTACAGGATAATAGTGAGAAGTTGGCAGAAAATTGACCTGGATAAATTCAGGGAGCATGAAAGATAGATCTCCAACCATTCCGCCTTGAACATGGGCATCTGCAATTCCAAAACCACCAACAAATGCACATATACCAATAAAAGGTCCAACTCCTCCTCTTCCTGATGTGGCTAAATCCAACTGGTGAAAAAAAGTGATGGCGAAATGGAGGTTATTCTGAACTAGGAGTGGGAGAATCAAGTAAATGGAAAAATCAAGCACAAGGTACAAAATATAGGAGCAGTTACCACTATGAGCATGAAAGTACTTGCAAAGAAAAGCAAGTATCCAACTAAGTTCCGCTGTCTAGTATCAATCCTTGATTCGTTGTATGCCAGTATCGCCATTGTTCCAAGTGCAAATGGTTGATAAACAAGGGTAAGCACCCTTGAAGGATGGTAGGTCTTCAAATGCAAAGGAAAACATCATCAGACTAACTGATCTTAGAACCCCATTTTTCATGAGATTCTGTTGAGATTACTATGACAGTGCCATTAATTCAATTGTTAGACTGGTGACTCAAGAGGAATGGAGGAACAAATGTTTGTCCTCAAAGCCAGGATCAGTTATTTCTAGCTTGAACATGAAACAGGGTGTAGTGTAAGAGTAAGCTTAGATACCGGGAACAAGTTGTAATAGTAGTCCCCTATTGTCAGCATGCTATTCCAAGCGACAAGAGATCCAAGTCCAAGAATCCAACAAATCACCATGGCACTAAATTTTCCCTGATTAATTTCCACAGAAAAACTGAGTGAATATCACATGTAATTAAATCAAGAGCAAGGTATTTCACCCTCCCCTGATACTAAGAATGAAAAAACAAAAACCAGAAAAGCAGAAACCTCAAGCCTTGCAGGCAACTCTCCTCCATCAGCAATAATCATGGCTACTGCCTGTCGGTATACCAAAGTTAAAACTCTGGAAATGTTAAGATGACAAAGGGCTTTTGCTATATAATAAATAAATAAAAAAACAAAGACTGAAGAGCAGGTTTTTGTCAAAACAGATAACAACACGATGGTTTCCTTTTCTCAATGAACTGACTACTCATTCAATAAATGCAATCCTGAAAATGCTAGCACATAAAAAAGTTAAGGGTGATATGAATTGCTTTGCGGTGATAACGAAACTGGGTGTTTTTCCAATTGGAAAAATTTGAATGAAAACTATATATATATATATACATAGCAGACAAATGAACAGTCCATGCAATATAAAACTACTTGAACGTAAGGAAGAGTACGTAGAATCAATATTTAAATATGAAATATATTAATCAAAAAACAGCAAAGTTCACATCGAAGAATGGAAATATATATGAAAAAATACAGAAAAAAAAAAAAAGGAGCTGACCCTCTTTTTCTGAAGAGATGGGTGTCTAGTGGTGAAAAGTAGAATGCAAGGTGTGTAGTCAAGAAATAAAAGTTGTGGAATTTTAAAAGAGAAAACTTAAAAAAAGGAAAGGTATTAATATTCTTTACCTTTTAAGGTGGCTGGAAATTTTTATATATTGCAATAATGATTGATGGATGACTAAGGCTGAGAAAGAACAGCGAGTGGATGGAGAAGAAAAAGGTAAGTATATCAAAAGAATCTTTGGTTCAAACAAACTTTGTAACTGAATCATAATATAGAAGGTATTTGTTACTATAATATACTAATGGTTAATGTGTTAACGATGATTATTTGGCTTATAATCCGGCAAGACAGTGACAGAAAAAATATTTATTTATTAGGACTCTAATTTGGTAATCCACATGATTAGGAAGTCAAAAGATTGGCCAGGATTTTCTCTTTTTAGTTCCCAATCGATGTGAACTTGCAGAGGCAAGTGCCCAATAGACAGCAACAAGGCAGCTGTTAACGTTATGGCCTGTGTTTTTCCAACTCAAGAGAGAGTTCCAGGGTCAGGGATGATCGGCAACGGTTACAAGCCTCGGGATGTGTACTGAGAGAGATAAAGGCTTGGAGATTTTATGACTTTGGTGACCTCTAACTTTAATTTGTGGTGAGCTAGAAAGGCCGATAGTCGAGTCGGCTGCACTGATTCAGTAGCATTTATTCAGGAATCAGACTTCGTCATGATCTAGATTCTAGCAAATGGGAAAGTTTCCTGACCAAGAAGAAGCCACAAAGTGAAAACGAGAAACAAAACCAAGAAAAGTTCATCGTTCGAATATCAGGATACTTCCTTAACGATCATTCTTTATCTTTGGATTTACATGGTTCTATGTCTTTTTCTGGTGAACTTTGAATATTCAAGAGGATTCAGATTAGAGGGAAACCACCCCATGGAATAGCCACAATTTTGTTCTAACAAAATGGTTAAACTTTTGGGGGATATTTCCATCACTTTTTGATATTCCCCGTCCAACCACGGCGTGCATGGTATTTTAAATCGATAAATATATAACAAAAAATAGCACTAACTGATAATAACATTCAATTTTTTCAGAGTTGACTTATTGGTGTCTAAAACTTGGTTGTTTCCCAATCTTTTTATCTAGAAAATGATTCGTGCAAGTTGGTTGCATGATGCACTTTTCTGGTGATGTTGAGTTGAAAGATAAATACATCGAGAAACTGATGTCTTCTTCTCACCATTGTCCAATAGAAAGTCCGACTGGATTTGGAAATCAAGTTCACTTCATAGACCAAAACTCTTCCTTTTGCCTGGCTGCTCATGATAGATTACCTACTAACCTTATTGTTGAATGCTCTCGTGATTTTATGTCCTGCTTGTAGATTTGCTGTGAATATACTTCACATACCTTAAGGGCCTGTTTTCTTGCTGGCACTCTTTGTTCATCGTTGGGTGTTAACCAATTTATAAAATCTTTCAGCATATCATCAGACCCATTCTCTTGGCTGGAAAATCAATTGTCGGTAATATTCCTCTTCTTTCATTGATAATATCCCTTGGCATTCCTTGTTTCTCTGTTGCTGCTAGCTTTTGTGGAAGGCCAGAAATGAAAAGAATTTTCTTCCGGTACGTTGCAAGAGACCTAATTAGAGATGGTTCTTCCTCGAAATCTCCAAGAACCCCTAGGACTAATATGTTGAAGTCTAGTGAATACCCCCAAAACCAGGTTGGGCCAAGCTTAATTCAGAGGGGTCTTCCTTAGATAACCCAGGACCAGGAGGACTTGTTAGAAAACAATTGTGGGAACATGATCAGGACCAGCCTAAGGCTTCGTGTGTTCAAGCAGAGTTATGGGGTCTTAGAGATGGTCTGTCCTCGGCTACTAGTTCTGGGGTATAAGCTTTTTGGGCCAGCCCTCTTAAGACCTTCTACACCCACACCAAAGTAAACTTAAAGCTTCTGGCACCGACCAAATGAAGACTAACAATATAAATATAAATAGTTAAGTGATAATGTATGATATTATATATTAATAATATACAAACCGAGACTAATAAACTCAATATGAAATCATATTTGATGTAACGGTTTTCTTAAAAAAAAAACCCAAAGACCTTTTCCATTCTCCAATAGTTGTCGTAATAAGTTGTTCATTATCGATTTATTTTATACATAATTTCACTTTTTGCTCCAACGTTGACAGGCCAATGTGCATTGGAAGTCCTTGTCTGGAAGAGGTATTTTGTCACCGACCATGCTTGATATAAAACGTAGACGTCCTTTCGATCCTCCCCCAACTTGCCAATATCTAAATTAATTATCTTTATGCCTATGAACGTGCTTGTTGTCAATTTGTAGTAATTTTTCCTTGGTTCACCTTTTGGTTCATATGACCATAAAAAACACTTATAAGTGACTTCATGATGAGCTTTGGGAGGAATAATTATATATATATATATATATATGTCATGGTTTTTTAATTTTTATAATATTTAATGAGAAATCCTTAACCATATTAACAAGGTGATAATTTTCACACGTGAAAGAATTACCTAACCTCCAATGAGGAGGGCACCGAGCAAACATTGAGCAGGTGATATGATTGGACAGTTAAGTAACCTTAGAAGAAAGTCAAGTGAAAATAGCATTAGCGAGGGACAAAAAGGGAGGCGACTGGTGGCCACGTTGCTGCAAAACCAGACAGTGACATCTGGACCCCACCACCATGGCCCCCACACTAGCACGGAGTACATGTCCCACCTCCAGAACCTAACATCTTCCTTCTCTAGTATCGCCTTCCACTGCCGAAGAAGAAGACTCCAGACCTGACCCTCCTCCTCCTCCTCCTGCTGCGCTTACTTTTCTTCCTTCAAATTTATTCGAACCATCAATCTCCAGCCTTCTACTTATAACCGGTAAGTCAACTTTTCGTCTTTCTTATTCTTTGATAGGTGCTGGGTATTAATTCTTCTGTCATTTACTCATCTGCTTGTGGCATTTGGCTGGAAAAGGAAAAGATTTTGGTGATGATTTTAGTATCTGTTTTAAATCTTGAAGTGTTGATTTTACTGCCCTCCCTGAATATGAGCCGGCCCTGTTTTGCTAACCTGGGGGACCAGCCAGGGGGGCGATCGGGATTTAGCTTTCCGTGCCTGATGGTCGAGAATCTTTTTGTCATCATCGTTTGGTATACTAAAGCCAACATATGTGGGCAGGTAAAAGGTGGGTCCATAAAGTTCCTTAAAGAAAAGTTCAAAGTTAGACCCTTTTTTTTTTTTTTTATTTCAACTTTGGAAATTACTTTCCCGTTTATTGTATGCAAACCAAAATACAAAATGGAAAATGTCGGGAAAGTATTTTCTTATAATATCCCATTCCAATCCCACGGCCCACCACAGCCGACTAGGAAAGTGAAAACAATTGGCTGCATGATTTGGTGCCCTTTATAGCGAGGCAAGCACGGAACGTAGCACATCACCCGGAAGGCCCAAAACCTTCTTTTATCCACATTACGTGGGTCACGTCTTGTGGGACCATCAGGATGTCATAGACAAATCAAGGGACCCAGATTCGCCTGTCCTATCTGATGTCTCACAGCCACCTCCTTTAATTCATTTTAGGACGCAGACATTCTGACGAAGAATCCAACACAGAAAAAAGCCCTTCTATTTTCCTCAGTCTTTCTTTTCTTTTCTCTCTCTTTGTGTTTTTTAACCGTTTTCAACAGCAATAGGTAACTGCCAGCCCAAACAAACATGTCGTCGCACCACCTCTCAGAACCAGACTCCACCACCGATTCGCTAGCGTCCTCCCCAAGCTCAGAACACCATGCTCCTCATGATTCCCATGCACGTGTACGGATCATGTGCAGTTTCGGTGGCAATATCCTCCCCCGTCCGCATGATAATCAGCTTCGTTACGTCGGCGGTGATACACGCATCGTAGCCGTCCATCGCTCCACCTCCTTCTCGGCGTTCCTTACCAAACTATCCAGACTCTCAGGCAATCTGATAAGTCACAAAAAGAAGAAAAAGCTTCTCCTTTTTTAATCATTTCGGATGTCATTCTCATCTTTTTGTCTTTTTTTTTTTTTAATTAGGAATTGGCAACGTGAGTGTTAAGTATCAGCTTCCTAATGAGGATCTTGACGCTCTGATTTCAGTGACAACCGACGAAGATCTCGAGAACATGATTGAAGAATACGATCGCTTAGCACAGAATCAGAACCCAAGGTTAGCTCGGCTGCGGCTTTTTCTTTTCTCCAAAGGCGATGACTCACGAACCAGTAGCATCAGCTCGCTTTTAGACGGCTCGGTTAATCGTGAACACTGGTTCTTCGACGCGCTTAACGGTGGGCCCAACGCTTCTGGGCTCGAACGTGGCCGTTCCGAGGCTTCCTCGATTGTGTCTGAAGTGCCGGATTATTTATTTGGGTTGGAAAATTCCGATGAGGCCCAACCTCGTGACCTGAAATCCAAGACACGTCAGCTGGTGCATGAGAATGTCTCGGTTTCGGACCCGGGTTCTCCTGCCCCGGTTGTTTCATCTTCTCCCTTTTGTTCCACGTCATCAGCTCCTATTGTACCTTCTATGCCGGATCTTCCACCAGTAAAAACTAAACCCGATAACCCTGAACCGGTTTTGGAGTCAAATCAGAGTCAAACAGAGAGTTTTGTGGAGCAACCTGTTTCGCAGCCAACTGGTTATTCGGGCAGTCCTATGTGGCATTATGTTGCGGATTCTCATTACTCTGCTCCTCCCGTACCGCAAATACCAGTTTATTATGTTCCGGGTCATGTTCAACCCGGAAACCGTCAGGTCCAACCACTTCAAATTCGGGCACAGTATGTCCAGCAGTACCCAATATCAGCGGGTCAAATGCCCGTTGGGTATCCTCAGCCGGTTCCTGGTGTAGGTCAAGTATACAGGCCGGTTGCTCCCGTGGATCCTTATGACCCAGCTTTAAGAATGGCTCCTGACGGGGTGAAACAACAAGTATATTATGGAGTTAGAAATGCGGGTCCGGTTCCAGTTTACCCTGGAATGGTGGTCCCGGGTGGGGAGGAAATGGGTAGAAGTGGTTCGGATACGACACCAGGCAGGATCTCCCAATCAGGACAGTAAGTGTTGGGCACTTACATAGCAATAATGGCATGGTAATTATGTTTATCCTTCTTTACTATGGTTTGTTTTGATGTTGAAGAGTGATGATTACTGGATTGTCATTACCTGTTTTTGGCTTGAAACTGTGACTGGGGTTTTGAATCAAAGTGTATAGAAAAACACAAAGTGTGCTTAAATTATATATGTTTTTATTGTTTTCTTAATTTGTACAATGCTGTTCATCTACTTGAGAATCCACAAGACCAAAGATATATACTGAGACTAGGGGTATAAAGCTCCTTTAGACCTAGATCTCCTCCTTATCTCGAGCTCAACTTGTTTTATGGAATAAGTTCTCTAGTCAAGGTTTACCCTTTTGATGCAAGTCGTCAGAACGAGAGTTGGCCATGGTGTTAGATTGATAGCTGTAGGTGGTGATATCAGATATGAAAGTATTCAGTCTTTGCATGTTGGAAACAGAATACGTAAGGATATAGGGATGATGAATCAAGAGTTGGCGGTTGGCCTTCCTTGCAAGATTGGATCTCTCATGGTAAGCTCAAGCTTGATAGATGCGTGATTACTAGGTAGGCAGTGAAGTTGGGCCGGTCTTTCAAGTTCGGGTGACGGGCTCTTATGTCAGATTTAGATTGGACAGTCACGTGAATGGAATTGGGCACCATCCTTGCAAGTTAAAGCCCACCAGTTTAACCAAATATGCTGACGGGCCGGTAGGCAGGCACTCCGGCCCCCTTCTTGTTAGTTTCAATACCAAACAATTTGCACTACATACAAGTATACTAACTCTATACAAATAAACCTAGCCTTCCGGAGGAGTGAGGACCAGGCGTAGGGCGGTCCAATACCATCCTTGTTCAGTCATCTGTCACCGTTGATGGGAAAACTCTCAGGCTTCTTAAGTGTCAACGGTGGATTAGGTTGAATTCGGTAGGGCTGCCATGGTCCTAATGGATTGGTTGGCGGAGTAACGGTAGCAGGCTCAACAACATTTGGAGCGGAATTGAATTGCTGGTTGGTCCATTTTCAACAGTTTCATGCAGAAGGGGTCCTAATTGATGTCGACTATTGTGCCAAGCCATCTGTCTATATTGTTTTGGGTTCGCATTAAATTTTGCTCGCAACGTACTCCTAATTTTAGCTCTGGAGGACTTAACTACACTGAATTTCTTTTTTGCTAGAAATGGTTCATACTGTTTCACTTGTCGCTGAATTTTGCTTCTCAAAGTATATGTAAGATCCCACCAATCAAGCTCACTCTGCTTTGATATCGTTGAAAATTAGGTAAACCCATCAGCTTTTCTGTATGATAGGGTAATTTATTAATCTTTGCAGTTTAACATAGCATTCAAGTACAGTAACTTTTTAATTCCAAATGAACATAGAGATTTCCATGATGAATGGATAATATAAGATAGGATGCATGCATCCTACAATTTACGCATTTAAAAATATGCAATTGTATATATGTATTTTCATTAAAAAAATTGAATATATATATATATATATATATTTATATATCTTAGGGCATTCTTTCTCATCTCGACTGCTATAAGTGCGGACGAGTCCATGACAACACAAAAATTATAAATAATTAATATATATTATATAATAATGATTTGTCTTTGCATTCAGGAAGAGCCCCACCTGACTGCATTGCGCTTGGACCATACGATGCTGCTATCTGCATGGGGTGAAGGCGTGCATGCATGCACTCATGCTCTCACATGAATCTCTCTCCCTCCGTTCAAAGGCCCTGCAACAATTTCCCTTCTGAATGATGATACTATGAAATATTTTTATATTATGAAATCATTGTAAATTGATGAAGGTAAAGAGATTGGAAATAATTCGTGTATAATCAAATGTCGACAGGAGAACCAAAAAGGGGGAAAGCAAAAGTTTATTGGTCTCCTAATGGGTGGAAATGAATTTGTATAGGCTTTTAGGCTTTCTCTTGAATCAATGACAACCAGAGAATCCATTGGGTCACTGGGAAGAAGACACTCACTAGGAAAGCAAACAAAGAACAAAATAAAGGGGAGAAAAAGAGAGAGAGAGAGCAACAAATGGTACATTCTCTAGGGACAAATTAAGGTGGGGAAAAGATTAAAGCTCTTTGGTTCTCCTTCCCTCTTCCCACACTGTTATTATGATAAATATCCAACTTAAAAACAATTGATAACAAATAAATTAATTAAAATTTAATTATTATAACATCGAAATAATATATCTTTTTCAATCTTTTCCACTAAAATAAAAAAACAACAATAATTCATAATAATGCTAAAGTTCTTATTTAATCAATGTCATAACTTCTCTGGTAAAAGGAACAAATATGGTTGTCCTAATATTGAATAGAGCTTGTCGAGTAATGAGAATGGGAAGTACCAAAAGCTATGATTTCATTTCATTTTTTAGGCAATAAGGAAACTAAATGATTGCATGTTTACCTATTTGCCATGGTGTAATGCTGACGAAGGTGGTATGTCTTCATCTTATGAGAAAAGTTGGTTCAAATGGTTTGACTACATTGCAATGATTACTGATGAGTAGGAAAAAAGAAAGTTAAAGAAGGCTGAAGGTTCTGCCTCGATAAACAACAATGTCCACAAAGGGGGATTCAGCTTGCTTTGAACTTTGAACATGACTATCAAAGATCCTTGTTCAGTATATATTGGCTTAATATATATATATATATATATATATATATATATATATATATATATATAATTTTACTGTGCTTTGCTCCTCACTCTTCATCAACTTATAGGTCCTCCTCTCTTCCAAAAAATAATTTAATTATATATATGTATGTATTTATATATGTATCACAAATTAAAAAAAGTATTTATAAGGATAAGGGAACTTATTACTTTATTCCCCTTTTTCTTTTTGCTGACTAAGAGAGAAGTAGAGCTGCATTTAAGTTAAGTGAAGGCTTATTCCATATTCGGCAACATGTCTCTCTCTTAAAACAGTGTGGTTGTTTAGCTTTTAGGTATGGTTGCCTTTGCTTTCACATTAGCAAGTCTAGAGAGATTATTTTACAAAAAGGGTGTTAAAGAGAAAAAACCAAATTCATTTATGTGTGCTAGGTATCATTGGGTTTGAAAGCATAAATGAATGAGATTTGGATGTTCATGGCCTTTTAGCAGGTAATTTTAAATTTATTCTTAATATAGAACGAATAATTTTTAAATCCTTTAACTTGTTCTCTTTCTATACAGGCATATGGGTATATCCGTTTAGTAATTTTTTTTATTTTTAATTTCTTTACATAGAATTAATTACCAAATTTAATCACAAGTTGACTCTCAATGAAAAAAAGAATGGGATTTGGATATTACAAAGGGACAAAGTGAAAGGTGAAAAATGCTTTATGCTGGCCCTTTTCTTCCTCATCTAATCTGAGAGCTATTAACATTGCATGGCTATATATATATATATATACACACACACATACACATGCAATGTGGGCTTCTTGTCATCGCATACATATCAAAATCTCAACCTCATATAAAGTTCTATGGATGGTTGTGATTAACCATGTGTATGCAATTTAAACGGATATATAACTGACATGTACACCTGGCATTGTCTTACTCATGCTTGTGCATTATATGAAGCATATGTCTTATTCTGTGGACAATTCAACATCTTAATCAGTAAAATTAAAGAAGAAGAAACATTCATCTAATAATCAAAGGTTGAATAGAGGATGTATAGGTGGCGGAATGAAAATGGAGGAGAAAGATGCAAAAGAAAAAGAGAGCAGAAAAGGATAAAGAACATCAGGGATTGGAATCATAGGGTCAGTAAGAGCAGCTTTCCTAACCCTTTTTTCCCCATCAAATGTTACCCTTTAGAAAGCAAGGATTCTCATATAAAATTGGGGCTGAATATATTCTCATTTAGTCATATTTATTGGGGGGTTTTGTTTTCAAGTTGTCAAGCTTTAATTAAAATGGACCCTCTTGAAACTTTTTCGTGTTGAAACAAGGCCATAAGACATTAATATGTGCCAAGACATTAAGTGGGAAATCACAAGCAGTGTTTGTGAAAGAAAATAAATACTAGACTCATCTAACAAAAGGACATGGGACTCAAAGCTGTCAACCCCCTGCCATGAAAACGAAAGAATATTATCACACCATTTGTATGATATGGGAAAAATTTCAAGAAAACATTTACAGTACACCAATTGATTTTCAAAACTCTCTTTGGGGAAACAATGTGGTTAGCTATATCTTGTTTGTTTTCTTCCTTGGAAGGAATTGCCATTGCCATTGGCATCGACAAGAGGAGGAGGGGAAAGCCTTTTCAATTGTCCAGATACTTGTGGTGTTTAGCTATGTGGCTGCATGATCTTTTGCCCAACAAATTAAAATGCCCTCTCAATTACAAACTTCTCTTTTGGGATGGGAAATTTCCAAGAGTCTGAGACTGGTGTTGCAGTGGTGGGGTTCTATCGCTTTTGTTTCACAGGATTCTCAACAGTATGTGCGGAGTTCCTGATAAAAGGATCATCACTGGCCTTCTTGTCAAACTTAATTCTCATAGCAAAGCCAAAGACAGGGGGCAGTGCACCCAAAATTGACATTTATCACAAACACGTGAGTCACATGTACGGGGAAAAATAAAAGTTCTTGCTTGCCGCTGCTGGTTTCTTTGCAATTGAATGCATCAGTTTAGATATAACCATCTCAGTTTCTCCTATTAGTCGGCGGTCAGATGGAATTACAACCTCTCGATCGAATAGATATTCTTTATTTTTATTATTACTATTTTTTTATAATTAAAAAAAATTCAAACTCTACTATTTAAATAAAAAATTATACATTAATTAATGAAATAAATACTTGAATGTTTGCTATTTTTATTTAATGTACATAAAATTAAATAAAGAATGTAAAATTATGAAAAGAGAGATCATGCCGCACATCAAATAGAGATAGAAGATTTCCGTTCCCTTCAACCCTCGTGGCTTTGCTTGCTACTATTGTGAAGAACGTCCGCACTCTAATGATGCAATAAAGAAAGGGTCAGATATGACTAGTAAAATTGACCATGACAAAAGAAACTAAAATAGAACACACTATTTATAAAAAGAAAAATTGAATAAATTAACATATATATATATGATAAGATAGAGGATAAGATCAGACAATTTTTCTTTCCCCATGTTTGCTTCAAACTTCAAATACAATTAATTTTAAGTAGATAAAGAGAGAAAAAAAGGGTTTTGATAATTTGAGCTTGAGACAAATGTAATTGACACAACTCATAGAGCAAAATAGTGTAAGTCAAAAACCCATTGAGCAAAAGCATGTGGTGTGCATGGTTATGTTGCCTTCTTTATTAGCAAATGAAGGTAAAAATAGAAAGATAAAAAATGAAAAAAAAAAACATTCATTGCTAGGTTAATTGTTTTTTACTCCTGTCTCCTTCACTCTAAAGAGGATCCAAGATCGAAGAAGAACCCTATTTTATTGTAGTCCTATATTGTTCCTGAAGATACTACTATCCGGTAGTATGAGATTGGAGAAACATTATGACTCATCGTGCTCTTGTACCCAAGCACTCTAAAAATAGCAAATCGAACTTGTTTAGATACCCTTTGATCATTTAGAATAGTTGTTTCTTTGTCACGTGTTTTAGTTTTTTGGTGTGTATCATGTGTCCCATCAATCAAAATCCTTAGTTATACTATTATAAAAAATTAAAATTAAAATTTTGAAAAAATTATTGAAATTTATAAAATGTAAAATAATAATTTTTTATTATATAATCAATTTTAATGAATTTTTTGTATGTATCGAATAAAGCTCGAGATTATTTAAATGTGAACTCGAAATGTTAAAAAGACTGAACCCAAGATATATGCATTTGAATTGAAGTTGTTAGGTTTACTATATAGAACTAGTATGCAATCTCTGCACTGTACTATTTGAGTCAAGGAATGTGACGCAATAATATCTTTGATCGTTGTGAAAGGAAGTGGCATCCTTAACTGCTCAAGTGGCGTATAAATTCAGTAGGGAAGAGGGAGAATGGGGGTTGTTAAAGAAAATTGAAGCCAGTTTTCTTTGTAAAAGAAAGACTACCCGAGTCAAGCTACAACATAAACAATGACTTGAGAAAGGAAACCTTGGGTACTCTTGAAAACAGAAAATAATAAACAAAGAACTATGGGGCAAATGTGACTTAGTTGTGCTTTAATCCAAAGCAAAGTTGTCAAAGTTAGATAAGAAAAGTATGATTTCTTCCTCTTTTTTAGATATTAATTTTAAATACATAATTTTTATTAGATATGAGATGTTTGTCTCGATATGAATAGTTTTGTATTTGAAATTTATTTATAATTCTATCTTTATAAAGTATGACGCTTCGATCTTATTATCTCATTCGAAAGATTGAGTAATTTATTTACTTTCGAAATTTTTTCGATAAAAAAGAATTGGTAAAAAAAAAAAAAGGAAGAAAGGCTGGTATGCCAGCTATTCTCCTACTGCAATAGGATATAGCAGAAGTGTATTTAGCGGTGGATTATGCGGCACTTCTTTATAAAAATGGACCGGCGCTTATCGCGGGGCTGAGAGAGGATGTATACCGCAAACTGCCTCTACCATCTCACTGCTTTTGTATGCAGTGCTTTGGGACCACTTCTCTTCCTTTTGCTTGCTCTTCGCTATCCTTATTCTTTCCCTCACAGTATACCTTCATCCCCTCTCTTCTATTTCATTCACTTGGAAACATATAAAACTGTTCATTAGTATAACAATCACATCACAGGGAACACTTAAAGATATAGAGATCTTGTTTGGGTCAAATTTTTTAGCAGAAACAAAATTCACATTGTAGTTAAAAGACATGGACTGGTTGCAGTAATTTACTAATTGAGGTGTCAAGTAACTGGCAGTGGGAGCATTGGAAGTACATGTGATAAGCTGACTGACTGAAGAACTTGTCAAACTATATATGTGCAAATGGTTTCTTGAGAGAAATGAAAGTTGTTGGAATACAAACTCGAAATATCAGACATTGATTACATTTTCTCAAAGCTTAGAAAGCAAAATCAAATGTTCATACACATGCTTTAAATCTTCGCCTTTTCCTTCTCTTTCTTTCTTTCTTGCCCCATTGGAGATGGTTCTATTTGTCGTTTGTTGCCAATTTTCTTCATGTAATTACATAGTCAAGATTGGTTTAGTGGAAGGGAATCACTAGGAATCCGGGGCTTTAATCCATTTGCCAACATTAGCTTTTGGAAAAAGTACAACCGCCCTTTACATTTAAAATCTAGTACAATTCGGATTAATTTGTTTTAAATTGTGCAACAATGTTGTTACGGTAGTACAAAATTCTTTACAGTCCCTGTTAAAACAACAACTTCGCTGTTTTTCTTTTCCAAGGAGCAAGAGCCTAAGAGGGGAAGGCAAAGGCAGGGAGCCAGGGACCAATACTACATATAAGTTAAATAGGGCAGCTGCTCTGTGAGGCTGAGAAGACTCAGAAGTGAAAGTTGAAGACTCCACAGGCTTCTTTGTCAGCACAGAAAGCGAAGCTTCTCTTTTTCTTCATTATTACCTCAACTCAATTTTTGCAAACTTACTCGCTCATTTATTTCTTTTCTCATTCTTCTCTTGACCCTTCTCTCAATTCCAACATATTGCATATAAAAAAGGCGAAATTTTCAAGGGAGGAAGGAAGGAAGGAAGAAGAAGAAAAAAAAAAAAAAGGAAAAACAAGAGAGACTTGATATGGAGTACTTTGATCTTGAGGACCCATTCACAAGCTTGAAAGAACACCAATCTGATACAATCTCAGCTCTTTTCTCCTCAGAATCTGACCACATGCCTTCTCAGAACTACCTTCAATGTTTAAAGACCAGTGACTTCTATGTTTCTTTCCGACAGGAAGCCATTTCTCTCATTTTGCAGGTACCCCATATCTGCACTAACTTGGTACTGTTCTTTTTCTTTCATATTGTTTACTGTTCTTGTCTTTTATTTTTCTTGTATTTTGTTGTAAGCTTGTTTTAGTTGGTCAGGCACAGTATTCTTGTAACCTTGATCCTTACACGCCATACCTGGCTGTTAACTACATGGATCGGTTCATCTCCAGGCAGGATATCCCGGTATAGTCAAAGCTACATGTTGTCTCTTTTATCTTTACAGTTAATGAATTTCTCCTTAATGTGGAGTTTTACTGTCTTGGTTGCAACTTTGATTGATGAGAAGTTGATTGAAAGTAGAGAAAAACTTGAAAATAAGATGCAGAGAGTTCAAATAGAGGATTCTTTGATGCATTGAAACAACTTTAACGAAACATCTAATTCATCTTGAATTTTGTAGCAAGGCAATCCATGGGTTCTGAGGCTTCTTGTGATAGCTTGCATTTCTTTGGCTGCAAAGATGAAGGAAATACATTTCTCTTCCTCTAATTTCCAGGTAAAAAAATCTCATTTTTGGATTAATAATGTTCTACTTTCATCTCCTTAATTTGTTTACCCTCATCTAAGACTATACGATAAATGAAACAGAGAGAAGAAGGGTTCATCTTCGATGCCCCAGCTATTCAAAGGATGGAGCTTCTGATTCTTGATGCTTTGAATTGGCGAATGAGATCAGTAACACCCTTCTCATTTATCTGTTTCTTCATTTCTTTGTTCGAACTGAAAGACCCACCTTTGACACAAGCACTAAAAGATAGAGCCTCAAACATAATCTTCCAAGCTCACGGTGGTAACTAAATAGAACGTGAATCATTTCTGTTTACGTCTTTATCTCGAAAACAGCTTAAACCCTTACGAGGAAACTCTGTTTTTCGTTACAGAAATCAATCTGTTAGAGTTCAAACCATCAGTCCTTGCAGCATCAGCTCTTCTTTTGGCATCTCATGAGCTATCCCCATTACAGTTTCCGTCTGTGGAAACCTCAATTTTGTCTTGTGAATACGTGAATAAAGTAAGCAACTCTCGCTTCCTTTCATTTTGAATGCCTTAAATTTTGGTCAATTTTTCTTGTTATTTTGCATTGATGAATGAGGTCTAATGATATGACAGGAGAGCCTGTTAAAATGCTTTAATGCAACGCAGGACATGGTGGTTAACCAAATCAGCGAATCGATTGTAGATACGGTGTCAAGCTCGAGTACAAGAACCCCATTAAGTGTATTGGACTGCCACTGCACCAAAGCAGAAAGTGAGAGTACCACTAGCACCATGGCTGCCACTGCAATGGCAGAAAAGAGAGAAATCAAGCGTCGAAAATTGAATGATTTTTGCAGCGAAAGCACTAGGGTACAGATTTCTCAGATTCAACCATTTGGATAAGATTCAGCTAGATTTTTCACTACCCGATTGTCCTAAAGGTAAAAAAAAGAGAAAGTCATGAATGGCTTTGATTAGTAGCTCAAGAGAGAGATGGCACAAAATCACCCAGGCATCCTTCCTCCTTTTCTTCCCCTTTCTTTGTCTAAGAAACTTTTGAAAAAGAGAATAAAAGAATGATAAAAAAAAAAGAGATGAGAGAAATTAGATTATTCCACTTCACTTAGTAAGTGTAAGCAGGGGCCAGCTGTTGGAGGAAGGGACATGAAGGACAAAAGACATGGCTTCAAATGTCAAAATAGTACTTGTCTTGTGTTAATGTTGTGTTGTTTTGTAGCAGATAGGGAATGGCAAATGCCTCATTCAATAAGATATTTTAATGTAAACTTTCAGAATAAGAACATGGTTTTCTTGGAAAAAAGCACAGTTGGGAGGTTCCCATTTCTCATGTCAACGTATAGATATTGTAGAAATTTACCAACGAAAATGAGATTGGCGGGAAAGAAATGTACCCCCCCTCCCCTCCCTCCTCCTCCTCCTCCTCCTCCTCCTCCTCCTACATAACAAATTACAAAGAATTTGTGGGGATAAGAGAGAGAGTGGGGCAACGGTCAAGGCACGTTGCTTTCTCAAAAGATTTTGTTATCTTTGTCGAGAAACTACACCAATTTAAGTGCTTGAAAGCAACCAGAGAGGGGAGGGGGAGAGAAATACAACTATATCTTATCTTTGTGGGTTCTTGAGGGATTGAGAAGCACAAGACTTGAGTGGGTTTTTCTTAAAATTTATGTTTTGTACAAAGCACAAGGACCAATCAGCTTAAAATTATGAGGTTTGTTTTCTTGTTTCTCAATTGGGGAAAGATGTTTTGTTGTAGAATTGAATTCTTTTTGGAAAATATTCCATTTTTTTTTCTTTTGGTTTTTGTTTTCTATTTATTGATAGATTGGACAAAGGCTTTCGATGGTCCTGAAATGAATCTTTGGGTCCACTTCTGGAGGTAATGTGTCAAAAAATTTGACTTCTGTAAGCTGGAAAACATTCGTTCTATTTCAGGGACCACTGGGCTATACCTTAGATAGTCCAAGCATGCAAGCCCAAATTGCATGTCCAGCTATTTATTCCCTGTATAAAGTTCTTTCTGCCATTTCCTGTACTTTCACAATATTTCTGGAGTTTGTTTTTATCCTATGAGAAATGCAGATTTCACCCAAAAATTAGAAAGAAAAACTAAAGGAAGTGACTGGTAAAAATTCCCTTTAATCCTATTGCCCTCTCTTCATATATTTTAAGCTGCAATCTTTGTTGGAGTTAATAAGTACATGAAAAGGAGCTAGCCACTAGCCCAATGCCACTAGTCTACACTTGCAGAACCATGCACCATTATTTATGAACGCTTACTAAAATTAAAGAGTGGCATGGAGATTGTTAACCTGCATACATGTTTTCTTTCACCAAAAAATTAAGCCAAAGATCATTGCAGGAATTACCCTGATACATGCTCTCTTGGAACCACAACAGCTGAGAGCTGGTTGCAGAAATTCCTGGCTCTGCATAAATGGCCCCATAATTTTCTGCTGTGGATGATCCTTCTGAAGTGAATTGCTGCTCCAATATGCTTTGGAGTTCTCCAAATGTTTCGGATGAAACAAGGGTGTCTTCAGTTGTTTGGTTCTTGTCGATTTCGGCTGCAGGGTCGGAGCCTGATGAAGGTAAACTGTCAGTCGAAAATTGTTGGGAGAGCTGGATTGCACTTGAGCTTTCTGAATTTGCTGGAGCAATGGCTGGTGGGAGATCAACTTCGGGTGAGCTCTTCTTTACGGTTTCAACGTTGGATATTTGGAAAAGTTCACTCGTCGACACTGAATTGTACTTCAAACGTTTTCTCAAGTGAGTATGCCAATGATTTTTAATCTCATTATCAGTTCTTCCAGGCAACCTTGATGCAATCACTGACCATCTGCAAGTTTTAACAATTCTTTCTTTTTTGATTCAGAAGATCCAAGAATGTATATATATCTTCCATTACAACCTGATCTCAACTCTCAGTTTGCCAGATTTAATCGTATAACAGAAAACTACTGATTAGAAATAATTACTATATCTGCTCGTGTATTTGATTCAATAATAATGCATAAAGCTAAGAAAATTAATGGAAATTTCTGATCCATAAAAGCATCAGTTGCAGCAATCATGACAAATCATTACATGGATAGACATAAACACTCATAGGGATAGTTCGATGTACAACCTTCAGCACTTACCGATTTCCAAGCCTTTCATGCAACTCAATTATGGTTTCATCTTCTTCCCTAGTGAAATTTCCACGCTTAATTCCCGGCCTTAGGTAATTCACCCAACGAAGTCTGCAACTCTTCCCAGACCTTTGCAATCCTACAAGTGAAATATATTTGTGTAACGAAGACAGGATAAAAGCCTAAAGTTAGTAAAGTAGCCAATTACTTCAGTGTTGCTCTACGATATTGCTTCTTTTTTGGGCTTTGGTGCACGTCTTTATGCTTAATTACCTGCTGGTTTGGCCATCTCTGTCCAATTCCAGATACCATGTCTATTAATATAAGCTATCAATTTGCGGTCTTCGTCGGGACTCCATGGACCTTTTCTCAGAGTTCTCTTTTCCACCGACTGTGAAGCCTTCGCCATCTTTCTGCAGCAAGTAGAGCAGATTTCAAGCTAAATGCAAAAGGCAAAAAACGTTCTACATATATAGAAAGACGGTATGCACATTTATCCTATGATTCCGTAGAAAAAAGTGTTTTCATGTCCCGAATTTTCCAAGGAAATGACGATTACAAAGCAAAGCATTTATTCCAAAAAGGGTTCCTCGTGGAACATCTTTTTAATACTATTTTAATGCTTATAACACACAGGTCGACCACAGAATATCCCTGATGTATGGAACCTCGACATCCTGGAACATGGTCGATCTAATTTAACCACAAATTTCCACGACTGACATAGCTGCTGATGACTCATGTCTTGTGACTTCGTTCTGCGCTCAGCAACGTTGCTCACATGAAAAATTAGATATGAATGGAGACTAAAGCAGATGGTAGCCGATGGTTCAAGACAAAATGCAGCACACCAAATTTGACATTCATCTGCCTTTGGATTGTCAATATGACAAGGAATTGCTTGTAAGCATGATCAATGTTCAGTCAAGGAGGAATAGTTTAACAAAGGAAACGAGAAAAGACAGGCTGGTAATACACAGTTGGTATATCTAATTCAGGATGATGGGATTAGCAGTTTATGATCAACAATAAATAAATATATCTATTAGAATTTGAGTAACGGTCTTATGACAATTTGGTGACTAATTTTTATAGAATTATTGACTATTAACTCGCAAGTTTCTGTGGAACAGAATCTGATATTTCGAAGATCCATGGTGAGGACAGAAAAGGGGGTGTGAAACACAGGTTGATATGGAACATAATAATAGATTACTATAGTTCTTATTAATTTGGTCTTAAATGTTTGCTACAAACAGACGGATCAAAGTCAAAGAAGAAAGAGAGCAGCTGATCTAATCTCAACTACCATGAGCCCAAATTCAAGAGCAACTTCAACCCAGAAATGGCACAATTATTTGGAAGACTCTTTCCTTTTATTAATCCTGCAAAGAAATTTAGAAAGCTTGTTTCTGGTTAGCTTTCTTTGAACAGGGGAATCTGCAGCCGGCAGAGGAGCATCAAGTAATATTTGTGGAATTCAATGATATGTACCAAGCACAATCGGCACAAGCTACATTTATTCACAAAAAGAAAGAAATAAGTTATGGTAAAAAAAAAAAATTCTATTTCCAAGCTATTCTTTAAATTAAAAAAATACGCTTTTAGAGAGAAGCATCTACTACTGCAGTCATGGTGAATTAGGTGTACCCTAATCAATCTAGTTAAAGATCAATGGGATTATAAACCCAAAGCCTATCTGGGGAAAGTAACAATGAAATGTAAAATTTAATTGGATGCCCTAATAACCTCCCCCAAACTGCTACAAATAGAAAGTTTCCTTCTAAGCTTATGGAAGCGGCTTTATCTTTCTTCTTTGAATAAAACAAATCACCAGTCCTTTGAAGAAAACGAATCACCTGTCCGGCAGGATTCTATGGTCCAAGCTTGCAGCAAACACTTTGCTGTTCTATCTGCTTGTCTAACATCCCTCCATCAAAGAATAAATTATTGGGGATGTTTTGTAATTTGACGTTGTCACCGATATTGGATAAGATCTTTGAATACAGCTTCTCATGTTCAAGCATTGTCACCACCATTTAACTATTTTGCACGCCACGGGGCTCAGGAGTCCTAATTGATATAGGAGAAGGAGGCTGTAGCTCAAAGAAGGCTTTGTTCCCTTCACCATAGCTTCCTATGCATATTGTATCACCACGACCATGCCATGTACCATCTTGGACATTGTTCATCTCCAGTGTTCTGGACTCCTGCCCCATGTCAACAAAAAGAACGAGCTAAGGACCATGAAACATTTGAAGAACTTAAATTTGAGCCACAATTTTACTTTGATTCTTTAACAATATTACTAATTGAAAGAGACTCTTTTGCGTTTTTGGATGCAGAGTCACCAAATCAAAAACTCAAAAAGTTTGAACACAGTTTGGCAAGGACATGAACCTGGGATAATGTACAGCACGGGCAGATAAGATGATAGACGCAATCATCCAATAAGCTATCGTTACCCTGTAAACAAAGACAATTCCCAACAAAGTACAATTTTAGTAAAATTGAAACAGAAGTGTTAAGATGCTGGGAAAATAAATGTGGAACATAGAAATATTATTAGCAGAGGTCTATAACCAAAATAACCATAAACCAAAGATTAGGAAAGCACATAGATGATCAATCATATAGTTTGAATTTAAGAAGCTAGCCCTATTGAGAAAATAGATCAATCGAACACTATTTTTTACAATTTACGCAATTCACTACATAAGTTGACGATGAACAGGAACATACATATTAATCAAGCTTTATAATTCTTATATGCAAAACAAAAAACAGAAGTTCAATACATTGACAATGCCACAACAAAGAGGACTCAAGAAAACTTATAGGGACTGCCCATGAAGCTTTGGTCCAGTGGTAAGAGGGCATGCTATGGCTCTAATGAGAACCAAGGTTTAAATATCAATCATATATTTGGGCTCTTGTAAATGCCATTGAAAGCACCATGCACATATTCCAAATATTATGCAGACAGCGTTGACACCTCATTCAAACTTTGGAGTCATAGTCCACGAGACCTTATAACATCCTCAGTATAAAGAGATCAAACAAGTCAATTAGATATATGGAAACTACTAAACAGGAGTAATATCATAACACCACTTATCATTAGACCCTAAACCTAGAAAAGAATCAAACATGATGACAGAAAGAGGTTCTCACCCTAATATTGAATTTTCTTTTTATCTGTGTACGGAAGAAACCCAAATATGCTCCAACTGATATGATGAAAGCAACAGCAAAATACAGAAAGCAATTCCGCTTGGTGACAATAAAGGCAATGAAGTTGAGGAAAGCACTAACAACAAGAATGAAATAAACAGTTCCCTGCAAAAGCACATTAAGAATTTAGGGGGCACATCCAAACACAACATCATTAGCAATAAACTCTAAAGTAACTACCCAAACTTGCATATTATAAGATGACTACTGAAAGTTTATAAGACATGTCTGGGAACTGCCTAATTCCAGGAATGGTTTTACCTGAAGAAAACAACAACCGAAACCAGCCCGCCTCATGTTCTTCCCAAATCTGTAGCAGGGGCAACTGCAATATCAAAGCACACTATCTCACAAATATAATATAATTACCACTTACCAACCACATCAGTTTTATAACATCAAAACAATAATTAAAAAGGAAAAAAAAAACACTATCAGCTAAACCTTGTGATGGGGGAGTAGAAACTCAACTAAACAGCTAGAACTGGTTAATCAACCAATTAAATAAGCTCAAGAGATTAAATAAATCAGTTTTACACTAATCAAAATGATTAAACTATTGCTGAGCAAAAAAAAAAAAGAATAAAATTATTTACTTTTGGGGCTAAAAAATTTTGGGTTAGTAAAAAAGAAAAGGCTTTTCTGTTGAATTAGCTTCATCCTAACACCAAAATAAACCAAAAAAAAAAAGCAAAAGGGAAGATTTTTTTCAAACAGTTTTTTGGCGGACTATTAAGAGACGAGAAAAATTAGAAAGAGGGAAAACAATACTATTTTTTAATGTTTTCCCTCGAGAAGAAATGTATTTTCTCGGGAAAATTTATAGAAAAAAATTCAACCTTTATTCTTTAAAATGAAAAGAGAGAACTGACCAGGCAGATTCGAGAGCGACGCGGCGGTCATCGAAGAAATCAAGAACAACTTCACCTTCCCACATCCTCAAAACGCCACCCAAGTCGCCGTTACCTTGTTCTAAACAATCCTCAGCGCGTTCAAGCTTCCTCCATTTGCCTTGGGTTTGCAAAGCCACCGTCGAACACAGCATGTCGAAATCCAACACCGCCATTCCCTCCAACAGCCTCTCTTCTTCTTCTTCTTCTTCTTCTCCTCCTCCTCCTCCTCCTCCCTCTCCCTTTCCATTTACAACAACTTTCTCCTGCTTCTCCAATTCCGCCATTAAAACCAAAAGAAGGAAATTTCACCGCTTTCTCTCTCTTTTTCTTCTTCTTCCCTTTCCTGGAAAGGACAAAAACGATCTGCCTTTGCAAGTTGCTTAATTTTTTCTTATTTTTCTTTTTTAATATTTTGGGGGGCGCGGGTGATTAATGGGGGTGTGGGTCCCAAAGGGCGGCGTATAAATGATCGGACAGCTGTTGCCACGTAGGATCTAGATTAGAGAAGATTAAGATTCTAATCTGCTATAATTGCTGGGATTAACGTTCTAATATCTACCTTAACCAATTTCCCACCAAAAATAACCACCAAAGAAAAACAGAACAAATCTTAAATTTTGCTAAAAAAGTTCCTCTCTTTCCTATTTCTTTTTTGGGTAATACGATTCAGCAATTAGAGCTACTAAACAAAATTGCAGGCAGAGAAAGCAACCAGCTTTTTGGCTTGTTACTGCAAGGTAAGAGTTAGCAGTCAAAAGTTGACCAAAGAAACCTTGTTGGACACTATAGCGATGATGATGGGAATCAACTTCAAGAATCTAACCCGTGAAGGGAAGCTTAAGAATCAATTAGGCAACAAGGAATGGCATGGATGGATAGCCAAGGAGCAGCGTGCCGTCAGGAGCCACTAGCCAGCCTGGGGTGATCCAGAGCTGTACCGCACGGGAATTAAAAGCCTCAAATTGTATCCCAAAAGCTATATTTAATTCTATTAAAGTATTTATTAGAACCAACATAATGCAAGTTACGTGTGGTGGAAGTGAGGCTGCAGACGGCACTGGGCAGACCAGAGGTGGGCGGGGGTGGGGTCTTTTTTAGTGCACCATGTTTGATGATCAGATAAGCTTCTCATGATTCCCACTAAAGCGGTTGAGAGTTATCTCCAAATTTTCTCAACCACCCCACCCACGTGCATAAAGCGTTTTCTGCTGCAATTGAAAAATGAAAAAGATATATGAAATCTGCCAATCCATATACTATGCAAGTCTACAACCGATCCCTGTTCACCAGGCGCAATTGCATATTGGCTGATGTTGTATTTTTGCTTGCATTTACTATTACCACTAAGCAATTTTTTTTGGGGAAAGGGCCACTATTACATCAAGCTGTCGTTTTGTTGACTTTGAGAATGACCAAGTCCGCCGAATGAGAATTGGCCCTGCGTGATGCATTATCGGCTACAAGTTCAGACTTCCCGTCATTGTTAGTTTATCTGATGTAGCACCATGTCCTGATGTCCATATCCTTCTCTTTTAAAGAAGTGCTAGGACAGAGCCTTCAGCACAAGATAAAGAAACTAAAAAGCAGCAAGATTTGAACTGTAGCTTGACCCCTTGGTTTTGAAAGGTTGGGCTAGAACCTCTCAGTTCTGCAAAAGGTTGGGATTAATCATTTCCGAATTATCCGATTATCCCTCTAACAGAACATTTTCCAGCAAATAGATAAAAAAAAAAGGTGCTCTATATACATTTACAATAAAAAGGGTCTTGCCAAAATCTCTCCAAGCTCTATGAAGCTCAACTCCTATATTTACCGTTTTAGATTCAAAGGCCAGAGTATCAGTCTAAACTTGTTCAAACATGGAAAAAGAAAAGGCATCACCATTGTTATTTTACAATTAACATTAAATGTATTCATACCAGAAGTACAGAATGATGTGTAAAGATAATCTATCCGAAAGGCACAAGGAAATGAAACTTGTTGCATAACTTGTTGCATCTTATTTCCCCTTTCTTGTTTCACTTTTTCTTCCACACAGATGGCTACCAGTAGACTTACAAAAAGGTTAAAACAGAGTTTTATGTCTTCGCTGCAGGTCTCACAAGCCCCAAGCCAGTACCACTTCCCAAATGCTTGAAGTCGGTTGCTTCAAGATGTTCGTCGTGGCCAGCAAAGCCTGTCCCTCCTTTTTCCAAGGTCACCAAGTTCCTCTCTTTGCATGCCTTATCACAGACCAAACAAACTTTATCCACAGCCATAAACCTGTCAGCACATTTCTTGCAAAAGACATGCCCACAGGAGCTCAGGGCTACCAGTGACAATGTGTTGGTCAGGGTAACCTTGCAGCTCGGACATATATAAGTCTTATCAAGAGAATTGGATTTCTTCTGTTCACTGTCATCTTCAGTGAAGTAGATAGGAAAAAGGCTCTTCAGCTTGAGTTTTTCTTTGCCTTCTGGACAGATTGTACTGGTGGAAGGAGCCTCAACTTTAACAGATGCTTCTGGGGTGGCAGAGGGAAGCCAAAATGCTTTCATTGTCCGGAGTGCTTCCTCTTCATAAGAAGTGACCTTCACACTATTTGCCCCATGGAATCCATTCTTGTCTCGGCTATAGTTTCTACCATTGTATTGTGGCACTGCACCATGGTTTTGCTGATCAAATGCATCAAGCTCTCTAGCTTTCTGCAGCATCAACTTCTCCTCCTCCTCTTCCTTCTCTTGTTTCAGCTGAGCAGTGTGGGCAGCAACCCTCCTGCCAGATGGGAGGAAAACATGCTTTTTAACAAATGATTGACCTCATAAAGGGCAAACTTAGCTGATTCGAACAGGACAGTTTTTATTTTTTAAAAAAATTCAGCAAAGGCAGCCCATTTAACTACAACAGAACCTTGTCACTTTAAAATTTTTTTCTACATCACGTGAAAGTTAATTTTCAAAATTGAAGATTTCCAATTTAATGTGGCTGAATGACAAATAAAAATAAGTTAATAAACATTAAAAACACAAGAAGGCATCTTTGACTCCTCCTTTGCTCCAACAGAAAGTGGAGCAGGACAAAAGGAGAGGGAGGAATAGCAAAGTTACTCTCCTTGCAAGCTTTCAAATCAGTTTCCTAACCTCCTGTATATGGACAATTACTAACAGAAGCTTTAGAAGTTATCTTATATCTAATCAAACAATTGAATGCACTGATATGCTACAATTGTAAAGCAAATTACGTGAATAAATTGTCTAAGTTATCATCGTGAAATGCAACAGACTCAAGGATAATTTAAAATCTTGAAATTCATAATAACATTGCTATTCTTGATCCAAAACTCATCATTATAATCATGCTGAAACACATCACTAATCTTGTAGGAAAATGGATAGTGTAACTTAAAGAAGACAAATTCGCACATGCTACCGAAGCATCCTTCACATCTGCAAATCCAAAAGCTTATTAGAAGCTAAAGAGTCTTTTATCTCTATGATATCTGGTTTCTCTACATCCATCCAATTTCGTTTCTTCCACTTTCAATTCTGTCACAGAGCGAAAGCAAAACCACAGAGCCAAAGCAAAACACAGAAATGGGGGCCATGAGACTTGTTTGCAGTAGGCTCATTGAATTAAACAGAACCCGGATCGAGGCAGCAACTCAAAAGTTCTTGCCACCACTCATCAGCCATCTTTTTACATGCAACTACACTTATTCCCATTATGATCCAATAAATACCTAGAACATCACGTTCTAAAGATCTAAGGCCTTAGCTGTTTGCTGATAAATAACCCCTTAACGAAGAAAAATCACTTGAATTAAATCCAACACATAGTTATAAGTTGAATCACACAAAAAATTAATAATATAACAATTAACAAGTAATTAACAAGCTTTATAAACAAAGAAATTGAGTAAAAATACCAATCAGCAGCCAAAAGGGTACCTTTGGATGTCCTTCTTCTGGGCTAGAAGGCATTCGAGAATACATTCTTTGCAAAAGGCGTGACCTTTCTGGCAAGACATGGGATCGATGAAAGGCTTCAAGCAAAGGCAGCAAGCATCGAATGGCTTAATCGAGTCTTTCCCCAACCTCTCCTTCTGCGTCCCGTAGCCTAGCTTCCTCTTCTCATCGTACGTGAAGAAGGCTAAATCGTTGTTGTTCTTCGAATGTCTTTGCGGCATCTTCGGTTATTCGACTGGGGAAAGGCAAACCCTAACCCTAATTGATTTCAATTGTTATCGGATTGGAAGATTGAGAGAGAGAGAGACGGAGAGTCAGAGACAAAAGTAAAACCCTAGAAATTGTACGAGTTAGATTAGGATCTCCAGAAATTGGATCGGGTTTTTTGTATTTGTAAGAGGAACCGAACCGACACTTTCCTTTCCTTACTCAAATTTACTTTTCCGGTCTGATTGGTTTTGTTGCAATCCAACGGTGAGCATGGAGTCTTCTTTTTTCTTTGTTCTCTTTATTTGATAATTTTAAAATATGTAATTATTTTTCATAATCTTCATTTTCGTTAGTAATCTTCTATAGATACTAAATAGTTGAGTTACTGAAATATTAATATTTATATTAAAATATCATATAATTTATATATTTTTAATTATCTCAATCTGGAAAATTTAATAACCTCAAAATGCATAATTATTTTTTATAACATATAACACATTTTTATCAATAATTTCTATGAATATTTCATAACATAGAGTTGCTGAAATATCAGATATTTAGTTAATAAAATATATAAGAAGCAAATATGAGTACAACTTACTTAATAAAATATGGTAAACTTATTTAACTTTGGCAATTAACTTTAAGTTTTTTAATTAATCATTTTAAAATTCATATATTTATTTAGTAAATTTATTAATATTTTATAATTAACATTTATACATTAACCTTTTAAAACCAGAATTACTTAATTAAGTCAAGGGGGTATGGAATTTCGGACAATGTTCCAACCAGACGACAAAGAAAGAAACAGAGAGAGAGAGAGAGAGATGAGGATGGTATTTGGCAGGTGCTAAATCCCCGGAAAAAGACAATACCTTCGACTCTACTCTACGCGAGAAGATGGAAAGGCCCAACCAAGCACATTATCCAAAACCCAAAACAGAACAAAGATGCTTGTCCGAATTTGAGCTTTCTCTTACGTTATATTGACGCTTTTTTCTCACTTCCAACGTGTCTCCCCTCTTTCACCAACTTTGTCCCAAAAGGAAAACCTGTTCCATGGCCGCTTCGCCCAGGAAGAAAAACCCTTCGGAATCATCGTCGGACCGACAGGCTACTGCTATTTTGGTCCAACCATCGTCTCCGAGGTTCCCGGTTACCTCCTCCGGGGCTCACCGTAAGATCGGGATAGCTGTTGATCTTAGCGACGAGAGTGCCTTTGCCGTTAAATGGGCTGTTCACAACTACCTTCGTTCGGGTGACATTGTCATCCTACTTCACGTGCGTCCCACGAGCGTTCTCTACGGTGCTGACTGGGGAGCCATTGACGTGTCACTTCCCGATGAGGATGAAACGCAGGAAACTAAGCAAAAGCGAGAGGAAGAGTTTGATTTGTTCACGAATAAGAAAATGAACGATCTTGCTTTACCCTTGGCGGAATCTCATATACCCTTTAAGGTTCACGTTGTGAAAGATCATGATATGAAAGAAAGGCTTTGTTTGGAGGTGGAAAGGTTGGGTTTGAGTGCTGTGATTTTGGGGAGTACAGGGTTTGGAGCTGCGAAGAGGACTGCAAAAGGGAGGTTGGGAAGTGTGAGCGATTATTGCGTTCATCACTGTGTTTGTCCTGTGATTGTTGTGAGGTTTCCTGAAGAAGAGAAAGAGACAGATGGCTGTGGAAAAGTTGAAGGGAAAATTGGGTTCGATAAAGATGGAGAAGTTTTATGTCCTTTAGTGGAGGAAGAGGAACAGGAGTTCCACGATGCCATGGATAAACACTCAGCAGGTGTGGTTTTTTTAATTCCATAGTTTCATCTGCTATACTGATATTTGTTTTGGAATTTGGGTTGTTTATTAGTTGATGTTTTTATTGCATTTTGAGTATGTCTTGCATTTGTGCATTTGGGTTCCGATCTGATGTTATGAATTCGAACTAATATGGCAGAAAGTGTCATTGGTTGATTATTTTCATCTGAGATCATCTAAGAATGGCACGCACATTGTTGTATTCTTCATTCTATTCAAAGAAGGAAATTGAAGTGGGGAGAGGGATTTTTGTGATTATAGGATTAAGCATCTCCTAGTCAATGGTGCTATGGCATTGCTGAAAGTGTGAACTTCGGGGACGCTTCCCATCTCTGTCTGTAGCAATTCTGTTCTCTTTATTTGAATTTGTTTAGGTTGCATCGCTGATTTGCATATTGATCAGTGTTATGACATTAATTTTCAATTTTTTTGCATTAGTAGGTTGCACCTGAGTGCCATACCTGTCATATTGATGCACTGCTGTTGTGTTCTGATGATGGCTGAAGGTCATTTACTTCATAATTCATTTAGCTTGGTGATTAACCTAGGGTACAACTTTGATTTAGCTCTCCCATCTCAATGCATTCTTTATAACTTGTCTTAGTTCCTTAAATCCTTTTAATTCAAAGATGTGTATCCTAGTCAAAGTAGTAAATTCCTTTTCCTGGGTCAATTAAAGGAAGAACAATGACATCCTGAAATTTCTAACCTTTTAGTTCTGCTCTGTTTTGGTTAAGTTGACAGTTTCTCACTGTCTGTGTTTGCACAAAATACTGTAATTGTTTGGTGCCTCACATGCAAAATAAATGCTCTTTTTAACCGTAATAATTAAAGCAGATTCCTATTCAGTGTTTGCTCTCTCTCTCTGTTGAGTAAATCTTCTTCCAACCATAACTGATCAGTAACCCCTTCTAAGGACTAGTTCATGATTTTGGGTTTACATCCATTAAAATTGTAGGGGTTTAAGACCTTTATCTGTTCTACCATTAAATTGGTACATGTCAGCGTAGTTCATCTTGCACACTGATGCATGGAAGGCCTACATCAATTTTTCCAGTTTAAAGATTGTGTCAGGAGCGGGAAGAGATCTGTCTGATAGAACAAACTTCTTTACGGGCCAGCATTCCGTGAGAATTCCAATGTTCTTTAGCACCGCTAGTGGGGTTGGTGGGTGTCTGGGTGAGCTTCCTTGAATTTATCTGTGCTATAAATAGGATTCACCCTCCAGTGCCTTACCTTAAACCTACTGTCCATGTATTTTTTTTTCTGAATGATTCACTCTGCAGTCTGCAGTGTCTTACCTTAAATCTCCTTTCGAAAACAAACAAATGAACAAAAAAGGGACATTCTTTTCTTCCATGGTGTTCCTAATTGAAATGAAGATCTAAAACTAATTTATTCTTTATTTTGTTTACCCAAATATTTCCTAAGTTTGTTAGTTGCAAAAGGGCAAATGGTGCATTTATGGTAGTTAAGTGAAATTATAACTCGCATTTCCGTGGAATAGTTGCCTATCGAAGTTTATGTTTACATTTGTCCCTCTTTTGTTACAGCTATAACTTTCGTTGGTATTACCTCATATATAACCTTTATGCATCTCTTTCTGGTAACTTCTGCTTTGCATCACACCCGAACTATGTCCTGGCATCACAAATGAGTTGTGCTCTTGTTAGCCTTTTATTTTGGTAGTTTGTTGTGGTAGAAACTGAAGATTTAGGATGACAAAGCAAGATATTGGCTATGAATCTGAAATAGCACTGCAATCTGGGGTTTTATGATGTACCATATTGCCTGCAAATTCTGATGGCTTCATATGGAGGGAATACTAGACTACTTTTGTTTTGATAGAAGCTGTGGCATGTTTCCCTGGCAAACCTGGATCTACTACAAGGTTGTTCCAAATCAATGTTCCTGTTACATCTGGTTTTGGGGCAATTTGGAGCTTTTGATTGACCTTAAAAGCTATCTTCATGCATATATGTATCTACAACTTGTACGTCTTTGTGGTCATCAATATGGTAAATATAAGGCAACAACTAGCCAGTCCATTAATAACATAATTGGTGGTGGGATCTGATGAACCACCCTGAAAGTGTATCCAAGATACTGATAGCTCTCCAAAACTATGCAACATATTGTGTCTAGAATAAAATGAAACATATAAAAGAAGATTGGTGTTAATTTGAGAAGCCTTTTTCTCTAGAGTCTAGAAACAATGTTAAGTAATGAAATCCGAACTTGTTAAGTTCCATCCAGCTTGAAACCTGAAGAAGTTATTTCAGCCGAATACTAGCACTTGGCTGGTGGTTGATCAGTCTGATTAAAACGTGGAAATAGTTTGATGTTTTATAGTGATTTGATCAGTCAAGTTTAGTTTATTTTTTCCATGAACCGTTGTTTGCTTCATATGATTTCTCTCTCTCTCTCTCCCTCTGCTAGGTGTTATGGCTTCCTTGATCATGCTGCTTTGGGTGAAATTTGACATCCCTTTCTATTTGTTGCAGATATGCAGAAGGCTTCATGAGCAATTGCACGGCAAGGAGGATGCTGAGGCATTTAGAAGTTGGAATGGTCTTTAATGGATGCCCGAACTGCTCTTGTGTGAAAATGTTTGGTGGTACTGTTATTTTGTTTCTACAATGTATGCCTTTGCATATCTGTATAAGTTTGGCTTGATAGATGAGTGATCCAGAGATCATCAATTTGTTTTCTTGCTTTTTCAATATAATTAGGCTGCACCATATTTACAACATGGTGAGACTTGAAAACATTTCTCAACATAATGCATGCATAACTGAAGTAGGTAATCAAAAAGTCAACAGGCAAAAGCTGTATGAAATCCGACAGAGAGGATGATTTTGTTCATCTGCATCATGTTTTGCTCATCTAATCACATAGACGCAAAGGCTTTTTACTTATTTAGAAGGATATAAAGTAAACCATCTTTTGTGAGATACACTGACCATACGACACATAAGGGAGAAGAATATAAATTAAATCCACCTCCTTGTGGCTGTGACATACGGATCAGAAGAAGAAGAATAAAAGGTAAAGATTCAACAGCTTGGGGAGAAAATGGAATCCAAAGACTAATCAAAGGCATCCAAGGAAAGGAAAAACATCTTTTAATTGTTTCATCTCCATGGTGGTGAAATTTCTTCAGTAGGATACGCTAGAGCCACCCAAAATTTTTTGTCTCCCTTTGCAAGCAACCATTCCCCACCAGAGACATAAAAACTAGCTCAACCCTCTTAACTGATTCCCCGCACCTTTTACATTAATGTAAAGCTTTTGTTAATACTTAAACTAATACTACTAAGCAACTTGCAAATGTGAATATGTATCCATGATTATTTTATGGTAGGGTAAGCACGTGGAGGTGTCGGACGGTTTCTTTCATTCTCCAAAATCGTGCCTAGGTAGTTTTTCTATTCAGTTGTTGTAATCATACGTATCATAACATAATCACATTCAGTATGTCAAATTGATCAATCATCTTAATCCCTAGTGGTTGGCACCTGGTCATGTAACCCTTGGAAATGGGATGTGAAGGTCGGTTATTAAAATATATTAATTAAGTGTGAAAGAGATGATGGGATTGATGCAAATCTGGCTTATGATTGGAAATCCCAAGATATTGCTTAAGTTTGTAATGATGGCAGAATATGTATTGACCCTTAATTTATTCAGCTCTCAGCAAAGAGAGTAGATGGGGAAATGCATGCCCATGTTTGGTGCTCAGGGATTTGCAGCAGAAAGGTTTTGATGGAAATTTTCACTCCATGTAAAGACCTACAAAAAGCTTGGGAAAGCCTAGTCAAACAGCAGTGATATCCAAAGAATAAAGCACCATTAACTTTGTCACTGACATGAAGGGATAGAGTCTTAGCAGGCTCGCACCAGTCATTTTCCTCCATTTACTTTGCTATGTTTTTCTGTACGATTTATAGACATGAGCCTGGAAACGCGTGAGGACCAAATGAAACCACTGACTCTCACTCTAAACTCGAACCATTCAATTTTTATCTCTCAAGCTCAAGAAAAGCAAAAAACTGACATTCAAAACACAAAGGCCATGAACCTAGCCTATGCGTGTGCTTAGTGAATTTCATTGAGAAAATGACTTGTAAAACAGGAGAACTAAACAAAAAAAAAAAAAAGGGAAAATTTGTGGCGCATGCAAAAGAAGCATTCAATACCGCCAACTTCCTTTTTGAACAGTTCTTTGTGAATCTCATGGTGAAGAAAATGGGATTTTGGATTTTTATTTGGTCAGCCAAATGCTATTGTTTGAGTGCAATTGGTGTCCACATTTGCTCTACAAAAGGGGTCCCGCTGCAGAACTGATATTACCACTTGTTCAATAATATTCTACTTTCTTCTTTGAAAAAAAAAAAACACCCTTTGTACGTGAGCAAGATGTCAGGTGTTTGAAGTGCTCTAATCCAAAAAAGGGGTAAATTCAAGGATACCAAATCAAGAATGGTGAGATGTGTACTAATTATCTTTGTATATGATTCCACCAAGTGTGTTGGAAATGGAAAGGATAATGGAGTACCCTTTGTTGGAATGGAGATGGGGTGCTATCTTCTTAAAAAACTAAACGCAGCTATGGCAAATACTGTTCATTACTTCATAGTTTATTCAGTAATCTGATCATTACAGCGCAGTTCACCCCTTTAAAAAAATGGTAGCTGATTGTCTGATTCCTAGAAGGAACATGCGATCCTAGGTTGAGGTTGAAAATATTCAAGTTTATTATAATTAAAGAACAGAATTTATTAGCTGTTACTTCTTTCTTAGCCTCCAACACTTACAACTATACATTGGTAGAATGTGCTTTCAGCTTCAAGGTAAAACTAATTAGCTGATATTAATTTCAACAAGAAAAAAGAAGAAGGAAGAACACATACATTTCTGAGTTAAATACACCCAATACAGATCAATCAAGGCTGTCTAACTTCTAATTAGAGAAAAGTTACCTTATAGTGAAACGAAAATTAAGTAGTCAGAGAAAAATAATGCCATTAACATCTGTAGCAGCTTGTGCTCATTTTGGAAATATCAAGCAGTGTTTGTTCCACTTCTTCATATGTCTCCAGCAACCACACCCTTTTGTAATCGCTTGAGAAAGTCTCTGGCTGTTATTTTCTGGTCTTTTAGTGACCTGAAGGGATCGAAAGAAGCTGATTCATTTGACAAATTCTGGGTCTGGTGTTGTGGAGAAAATGAGCAGCCTGGATCATCAGCCTGCTGCAAAAACAGGATATCAGAAATGTCTAAAATCAGGCACTGTGATTGAGTTAATGAGAGATACCAAGATTTATCAAGATCATTAAAAGTGATTCAATGGAGAAAAATGATGGCTTACTCGAGAAGCGGGTTCTTCAGTCTCACGCATGCGCTTCAATGAAAGCACTGTTCTCGACTGGGAAGTGCCTTCTTGGACGCTGCAATATCTGGTGGAACATTCTTCACTTGTTGAAGAACTGGAATCTGGTGGTGTAGATGACCATGGAACCACTTGATTTTCTTCATCATCACCGTTATCACCATCATCATCTTCACTGTCATCTTCCCCATCAAGATCATCATCATCATCTTCATCTTCTTCATCGTGAGTTTCCTCATTGTTGCTCTCCTCCCTGCAAGCATTTCTGTTGACACAATTATCGCAAACAGAAACAGTCGGGCCAAGCTTTGGTCCCGAGCCATTCCAGGGCGTAGGAGATTGACAGAGGTGGCAAAGAAGTGTTCTTAAATGCTTAGCAACCAGAAAATTGGCACCATGTACTCTGGAGTCACAGTCCCAGCACAAGATGGCCAGATCTGATTCACAATACATCTTTGCCAGAGAATTGCAAAGTTCACACTTTTTCATTTTCTTCTTCTTCTTGTTCTGAGAGAGAATTGCCCTCAAGCTTGAATTTCCATGTGCATCACTGAGTTTTATGCCTATATGTTCTGTTCCGTTCCTGTTAGTCCACCCCTAATGCTTTAATATGCATAACACATGCTCAAAGGGCAACTTGGCAAATGTTTAATAAATGTACAAATACCCGCTCTTTTTTTTTTTAATTTTATATGTCGATAAACATCACATCCTTTTTAGATATGGTAAATCTGCCTTTTGAGTTGGAAGTAATGCACCAATAACCTGGGTCCTAGAGTAAAGTATGGCTGTGCTTGTTTGAAATTTGTCAGTGACAGTGAAGTACATTAACAACTCCAAGCCATGTTTGCTTGATTGACTTTAAAAGTTCTCCAAGAAGTTTGGTAACTTAGAAGCCATGGATTGTTTATCAGAATATAACCTAACTAAACTTAAAAGACCTTGATTCTAAGTAAACTGCAAAATGACTCGAGTATTTGACTCAATAATTTGGTGTATAACAAGAATCTTTTTCCTTCAAATAAAACAAAGGAAACCTTAAAAACAAGGGGCCAAATTTGCATTGTATTTTCTTAGGTGGGATTTGGTCGTCTATTGGACATTCAGTACCCACCCAGATCTTGCCAAATCATATTCTATTCATCAGTTACTTCGTGATACAAATCTTAAACCTGGGGGGTTCAGGCGTCCAGCACTGGACCGAACAATACAATCATTTCTTTTCTTGCAGTATCAAAATCTCTGCTATTAGGCATAAATTTGATGATGAAAGATAAGCCCTTGGCCCTTGTGGACCTTCTGTCAAGTTCATTACTGCCCTTGGCGGGCTCGGCTAGGTACAGCAACTCCCCCAGGACACCTGTCTGAATCCCAATGGCCTATCAATTTCTGTGGTCATCATGGTAGTATTTTACTAAACTTCTTCTTAGGAAGAGGTTGACGTTTCTTCGAATTGCTTTTGTCAGTCAGGCTTTCACCTCTCGTCTGGTCAACATATTGTCTGGTCGAGAGAAACGTGCTTTGCGTCCATCATGGGCGCAAATTAGGCAAGAATATTCTTATTCGGAATTATCAATTATATCTGTACAAGGATTTTCTTTCAATCTTTCCCAACCTTTTCCATCTTCTGTTACTAGATTTAAAAGCTTTGAGGTTCCCAAGCTTTTTGAGTCCTCCAAACAATAACAACTGGGTAAAATCTTGGATATTCGATTTCAGCTTTTAATTTAAGGTTTTCTGGTGGCTGGTCATGTGACAAAGTCTAATCCAATGTTTTTAATGATTTTGAAAACTGCGTGGCTACTCTTGTTCGACCTGAAATCTTACTCTTCTGACCAACCTGATGGTTATTTAGTTAAATGTTGTTGTCAGGTATAGACTGGTAAACCGGGAGTGGAAGCAGTGGATATCTTCACACCTAAGTTCTACTCCTATAGCTGGAAATCCTTTTATGTCTGTTCGAAATGCAGCAGGTGATTGTTTGTGGCCTAGCTGGTGTCTATTTCCTGTGGCAAGAAAGCAAGTTACTATAAGATATGGATGAATAAATCTTTTCCTCCAAAGTTCGAATTCGAACGAGGTGGGGAAAGAAAATTTGTGGTTCAGGTTGAGAAGAGAAAAAGATTCATGTTGCCATTGAGCCCGTGAAGATCAGCTTGTCATGCCTTTTGATCCTCGGCATGGTGGTGGACCTGTAATATTGCATTTTTGCTACAGCAAATGTGGACAAGGTTAAACTTTCTTCCATCCGGTGGCTGAGAAACCTATTGTTTTGTTTTTTTCCTTCCCACTTGAGCATGAAACTGAGTGATTAAAAAACAAAAAGCATCTCTTTATTAAAGATGTGAAATGCAAGAGACATTTTACCCCTCCACCAATTCACTCATGAAAACAACACAAGGGGGGCCCCGAAGGACATCAGGGCAAGATTCTGAAGATAATTTTTACTAGACATAAGATTCATTTGCACTGCAACTCTATCCAATAAAGATATTAAGAATTTAATGCATGGCACATGTGGGAAGTCATGCTTTTTCTAGATCAAAACTTGATGACCATGGTTTCTGCATATCACCAATTTTTCCATGCATGGGTAGTTGGTTAGCTGAGTTGTGTAAAACAGGGCATCTGTTAATGGCAAGCTGCATACACCAGAAAATAATTCCAACTAGAGAATTTGTTCTGTTTTTCTTTAACAATTTAAAATATTTACCTGGTAACCACAAGCTAGGTTTACACCAATAAAATCATTAAGCAATAATCTTCTAATTAGCAAATTAGTTTTAGATTGGGCCAACGCAGCCTGCTAGAGAAAAAATTTTGAAGAGTCCAACCAACTAGCCTATATTGATGTTTTCAGATTGGACTCTTTAGCTAGGCAACAAGCCCAGAATAATCTGACCCTGGCCCTCCTTCTTCTTCTTCTTTTATTGTTATTTTTTTCCTTTAGGTGTGAGAGTCGGAGAGTTCTGAGTTCCAAGGGTCTGTCTGATAAGCCGTTTCAAGTAAAAATATCTTCCAGTTTCAATTCGCCAAAATAGTATGGACAATGATGCCTCCTGTCCTGTTTGTTTCCTCGTTTGTCCATTTCTTGTTCTGTCTTTCCTTTTTGTCTTTTGCTAACTTATATTTGTCCATAAAGATGTAGAAGAAACTGGAATTCTAAGCCAACTCAACCCTATTTTAGCATTTAAAAAATTACTAAAAACCAATGGGAACAGTATCATAGTCAACCCCTTGGCATCAATTTTATCACCTATAAGAACACCGGCTCTTTGATTTTGCTAGCCAAAAGTTTTAAAATCTCATATCAGGGAAAAGAAATCACTACAATGGAAACAATAATTGAGAAAGGAAAGCTGCATTGTCATTTTTTTTTCCAACAATTAATCACAGAGTAATTGGCTGGTAAACAATGGCCTAGAACAAGGAGAACACTTGCACTTTTTTTTCCTCTGAATGCAATCAAAAGGATTACATTTCGTTAATTAAAGCTTCTACCAACAATTTTCTGGAGCTCTTCATTAAGGCAGGACTCAACCTGAACATTAGAGTACAAAATTCCATCTCATCCAAAGCACCATCTCCATTCAAATCGCCTTCTCTCAACATGCAAACCAGTTCCTCATCGGTCATGTCTTGCAATCCAAGCAAAGCCAAGTTCCTCTTCAAGCTCTCGAAAGTGATCATCCCTTTGTCTCCATCCATCAACAACCGAAACCCATTGATCAGCTCCTTCATGAACCCTTCAGCACCTAGTTTCTCCACCATAGCAGGGAAGAAATCCTCGAACACAATCGCATTTTGTGCTGCCATTTTGAGGAATGAAGGCAACCACCACGTCAACAAGCCTTAGCCCTAGAGGAAATTCAGATGGAATGTGGGAATAGAGAAAAAAGGGCGACTAGATACATGGGGTATTTATAGTCTATTCATAAATGCGTATAATAAAGGGTATAAAATGTCTTAGGAGGAAAGGAAATAGAAATGTTGGAGGAAGGATTGTCGATGACAACCAATGTACAGGTAAGAGGAAGTTGTTTGGGAAGGTTGTTGCAGCCGGCATTTTGCTGGGTATAAATTTCGAGGCAGGTTTCGTTTTGTGAAAACTTCCTCCTTCCTCGAAGTTGCATGGGGGAGGTACCAGTTGGTGCCGCAGGCTTTTTTTCCAAGCTATGAGAATAAAAAACTTTTGGTTTTACACTAGCAAAGGCAATTGCTGGAACACACCTACACTATGGCTAAAATTAATAGTTTGTCTAGTTTTGACCCACCAGCAATTTGAGTCCAAAATGGCACTTTGCACAATGTTGCTAGGTATATATATATATACTATCAACTTTGGGTTTTGAATCTGATTGGATAAGTTGGATGAGTCGCTTTCCTCCAGTTCATCCTAACTGATACTGCTACATGGAAAGCACTACTGCTAAATATATGTACTATGTGAATACAATAGTTGGAAAATATCTGTACAAGATGTTCTTTACATCTTACATCTTGCTTGTGATTATTTAAACTTCGGGAGAATTTTCTCTTTGCAGGCTTATGGTCTTTGCAATGAAACCTTCAGAGATAATTTATGTTTTTGTATTGGGATATTGTTGAAGTGAGAAATTGTTGTGTTCAGGGTTTCAGGTAATTTCTTTGTATTATTCATCTGTACATTGACCATGAAATTAATGAGGGTCAGAAATGAGCCTTGATGCTTTGTTAATCCGGTTAACAATGAGAAACTTCTTGTGAGAGTTCCATTTTCCTATTATGAACTGTCAGTCCAGAGAGTGTTTGTCTCTTCTAGTTTCTGAAGGATGGTGGTAATTGACCAAAAATGGAAAGGAAATAAAGGCAAATGCACCGGTGGAATCTGACAACTACGGTTTTTATCAACTCATGAAAGGGTGCTTTTTTGCATTTGTACTGTTGGGTTAAATACTGTCAGTAAATTTCAATTCAGAGTCTACTTGACTTCCATGGGGCAAAGTTTAAATCCTAAAATCGACCCTGACACCCTTCTTCATCATTTGATTGCTATGAGATCTTCCTCTGTGATATGTTAATTGGGGTGCCAGAAACTTGTAATTAAGTGATAGCTCTGGAATCCTAGATATCTTTGTTCCATTGTTCAGACCAAAGAAAACAACATTTTCTTTGGCCAGAGGCAGGGGAGGTGGGCAGAGAGTGATAAATGGCAGTTTCCAACTCTGTAAAGGCTGGTTGCTTTGGAGTCGGAAAGTTCTCAATCTTGCTGCTAAGCATTGAAACAATGTAGACATGTTTGGTCTATCTTTTACAAAAATCTTGAACGCACAGCAGTCCAACATGTATGCATCTCAAAATTTCCCCATGGAAGCATGAATCAAAGATCGTTGGATCGATTAGCATCTTGTCCTCATTCCATGATCTCCAGGCCTGAAAAGTGCAAATATATTAGTTGTGAGACAATGAACTATATATGGAGGCTTGCTTGATTGAATCACTAAATCAGTTAGACTTAAATGTTCCAAAAGGCTAGAAGAATGCTCATCATCAAGAAAACTTGTGTTTCTTCTTCCACCAGCAATGTCTAAGGCTAACACCCCGAAGCTAAGTACATCAGATCATATTTCAGAAACTTGCCCTCTCTTTGCATATTCGAAAGACATGTAACCACTGCATTGAATAAATAAAAACAATCCTTTTAGCTCAAACAGTGTAATAACATGCTTGACTGTAACAAGTAATTAGCGGTTTACTATGTTCCAACAACTCTTTCTAGTGTTGGCGTGATCTTCATTGTTTTTCAAAATAAATTTGAATTTTTTTTTTAAATGATGACTTTCATTGATCAAGACAGAGAATCTTTATAATTTATAAAAGATTTTAACTTAAAATAGAGGTCAAATACCAACTTGACTTATAAAAAATAATTTAAGTTAAAATTTAAAATTTACTCGTCTTTAAAATTTTATGTATAATTCATAATCAAGATTCTCTTTGAAAATAAATGATAATTTTAATTATTCCTTCTCATTATTTTTAAATTAAGAACCTATTCAATTTGTGGAACTAAGTGAAATTGACATTGAAAAGAAAAAGGAATCAGAATTTGAGTAGTGTTAGATGTGCAAATAATTCCACAAATTTGAGTACGATGGCATGGTAACTCGTGACAGATGCTGAATTGACAACCTGATAGTTAGTTTGTGACATAACATGCACGAACCAAATTATAACATTATCAGGATTTAGAGGTACTGCATTGCAACCTGCCCAATGTCTGGATGGTTGATGATGCTTTCTCCGTTTTCAATCATTGCAGGCTTCACGTATAATGCCAAATAATTACCCTATTTTACTGTTAATACGATCACCAACATCAAAGTAATTATATTGGCAGCATCATTTGTCAATCCTTTTGATCTAGCGATACTGTTCAAGGTCAACCTTTCTTTAGCAGTAAGCAATGAACGTTAATCAGGAACGTGATTCGGAAACTGCAAATAGGTTTTCAATTCAATTAGTTGCCCAGGAACTAGAAATGTCAGAGTTACAACAAAGGTTTGGACTGATTCATCATCCGCGCCTGTCCGGACATGGTCATTGGATTGTGTTGGTGTTTGTCTCCATTTGCTGTCGTTTGTGAACATGGCAGAATGACAACAAGAATTCTTAATGATTCTGGGTTTCTACTTGTAGTAAGGCTATTCTAAGCAGGGAAACAGACATGACAAAAAAGTTCTGCAGACAATTAGATTAACTAAGCAGAAAACTTTGCTTTTCGCTTCAAATGAGTTGAGGAAAAAGAAACATAACGATTGATTGAAAACAAAATGATTGGAATTGGGTTTGTCCGGCCTGGTACATGGAAAAAAGTTGGAGGTAGTGAACCAAGGCTGGGCAATGTTGGCCCAACGTCTTAATTTCCCATAGGAGAAAAGAAAGTGTACCAGGAGACTAGGACTCTAGACCAAAGTTACAAAAGTCTGCTTCTAATTGGCAAATGATTGAACAAAGAAAGTGATGAACATTTTGTTGACAAACGATCTAGAAATTGACAATAGCTTCCACCAGCAATTTTCTTGAACTGTTCATCAACTCAGGACTCAACCTAAGCATGAGGGTGCAAAACTCCATCTCATTCAAAGCGCCATCCCCATCCAAATCACCTTCTCTCAACATGCAAACCGCCTCCTCGTCACTCATATCTTGCAAACCAAGCAATGCCGAGTTCCTCTTCAAGCTCTCGAAAGTGATCACCCCTTTGTCTCCATCCACAAGCAACTGAAACCCATTGCACAGCTCCTTCATGAAACCGTCAGCACCCAATTTCTCAACCATGGCGGGGAAAAAATCTTCGAACACCACACCATTTTGGGACGCCATTTTTTTGGTTCAAAACGTAAAAGAAAGCTATTAGGTTTTGTATGATTTTGGAAGTAGAGTCGGTACGAGGTATTTATATGTGATTTTGAAGAGAATAAAGCCAAGGGGAAAAAAAAGAGAAGAAATGTTCGAGGAAAGAGTGGTAATGAGAACAAAATAAAGGTGCAGATAAAGGAATGAAGTTGTGTGAGAAGGTTGTCACTGCCCCCGGTAGTTGCTGCCTTTGATTTGTGGCTTTTTGTGTCTCTGAAAATTGTCCTCCTTCCTCGAAGGTGCATGTGGGATGCCTGTAGGTACCACTAGCTTAATTTGGTCATACAAGTATTCTCCGGATAGAGACCCTGTCTTGCATTGGATGCCAATTTTACTAAAGTATTGTAACATCAAAAGTATCTTAAATTTATCAATTATCATTAAATTTTTATAACACGTGAACATCGATTCTCAAACAGACTTAATATAATCAATATTTGTAGTTTTATTATTACCAATTATCAAATTAATCTTCTAATTTAGTAAATTATTTTGATTATGAGATTGATGTAACTTGATTTTCTAGTTTTGTGAGCATTGCTGGCATTAGATTTATAGTAGCTTTCTCTTTCATTGAGATTAGTTATGTTGATCAAACAGTAATGAATTTGTTTGCCAAATAAAGATATCCAATGACACCCTTGGACAGGACAGGTCTGGGTCCTATATGGGGGTCGTCTTTTTCCGGCCAGATGCCAAGACGCACCCCAAAGACAGCACTGCCCTTTCACGGCGCCCCTTTGACACCTTCGTGGTTTGCTGCCCCACATGAAGTTTCAAATCTATCCACTGCCCCCACATGAAGTTTCAAACCCATCCACGACAAATCAGACCATACAAAAATCAACCGAAATTATACATATTATTATTTATAAATTGTTTAAAATTATTGTAATGAATACCTTAAAACTGATATTTGTATTATCTGATTCTATTATATGAAAGTAAGATATTTTATAATCGAATTTAGATAATAAAATTATTATTCATTACATATTTAAACAGTATTTTTAAAGTATTCATTACTCAAATTTAATTATAAATAATAATATTTAATATTAAATTATATATTATTTATAAATTCTTTAAAATTATTGTAATGCTTATTAATATTCTTAATTAATTTAAATATGATTTTAAATTTTAATTTTTTATGAATTAAATTTAATTTTTTTAATAATATAAATAAAAATTAATTTTAATAGGTATATTTAACAGGTTCAAATATTTAACAGATAGTATTTAAGATATTCAAGTAACAATTTTAAAATTTAATCTGATATTTTTTACATTCAAATATTTTATCAAATAATAAAATTCAAATTAAAATATATAAATACAGTGTCATGTTTTCAAAAGTATATTTTGGTATTGGCCGTAACGTTTGTTTTGGATGGGTTGGACAGTACGGTTTGGCCCATTCTCTAACATAGTCGTAGCCTGATGATTAACGAGGCGTGTGGGCTACCAAATTGGACTAACGTCTAACGTTATATCGCCTTCTCTGTATGGTTTTCTTGGGCTTCAAGAACACAATAATATAGGTCATAGTACCATTTTTTTAATATTAATTTTTATTATATTGCTTTATATGTGTATGATTTGATATATAAATATCATAATTTTTATTTTAAAATACTATTTTAACAAAAAATAATAAGTGAGAAATAACTAATATAATAAACAATTTTAAATGAAAAACACTTTATGTATTAGCATATGAAGTTATTAAACTACATATACTTTCCTTCGATTCAATAAATGACTCTTTCATTCTAGCTATAATATCTAAAAAAATCCTTAAATTATTTTTAAAAAATTAAATAAATCTTTATTTTTCTATTACGTTTAATAAAGTTCCTATACTTTTATTTTAAGTCAAATAAGTCTTTACAACTAATTATTGACTTAATCAAAATATCATTTGTCATGTTATATCACGTGACGTTAATATGACATGTTGACATGTTATAATAAATGATGACATAATATGCTGATTAGACTTGGCAATTCATGTTTTCGTGTCGTAAACGTGTCAGACACGATTAGATACGAAACATATTAAGGCTAAACATGAACACGATGCGTTTAATATTTGTGTCTTAAATTTAAAACATGTACACGTATACGTTTAATAAACGTGTAACACGACACGATATGATTAACACGTTTATTAAACGTGTCAATATAAGATATAACATCATTAATAACATGATTAACACGTTTAACACGATTAAATAAAAATATTTACAATTAAATATAATTTTATTATTTAAATTTAAAATCTATAATTATAAAAATAATTATAACAAAACAAAAATAATAATAACACCAAATATAATACAATTTAATATAGATAACATATGTAAAATTCATTATCATATAATATGATAAAATACATCATTAACATCTAACTTTCAAATACTAATAATATAAAGAATCATTCATAAATTTCAATCGTAATAATTACATTATTACATTTATAAAATTAAAAAAACTTATTAAAATAATTATTTAAAATTATTTATATAAGGTTAAAATAATCTTTAATAATTAATTTTTAATAGATTAATAAACGTGTCATGTATACACATTTAAACACAATAACATGTTTAAACACAATAACACGATTAAGTAAACATGTTTGTTGTGTCTGACACGTAACACGTTAAGATTAACCCAAAATCTGTTTAATCGTGTTTTCTTGTGTCGTGTTCAAAATCTCCAGGTTTAATGCTGATGTGGTATGATGACATAATCATGTGATATTTTTTACTCTTCATACGAGTGTTATGCTAGCGTCATGTGAATCTAAAATGATAAATGGTATTTTGACTAATGATAATTAATCAACTATTATTTATACGAGTTTATTTAATTTAAAATAAAAATATAAATACTTAATTAAACTCAATAGAATAATAAATCTTATTTAAGATTTTTTGAATAATTCAAGAACTTCCTTTAAGTATTATGCTTCTATTCTATCTGTTTAGATGATACTATGTTCTCACAAGAGAATTGTTTGACCTAACTTGGAAATATATATATATATATATATAATTTTTTTTCTTTTGATGACATATATATTAATTTGTTATGTATATCTTCTTTAGCATGAGAGTTGTTGACACACCAATGTTTTAAGCCAATTAGCCCAGAAAAACAAAGCTAGCCGGATTTGCGCATCATGGTTGCATTCCTGACAATTACTAAGTCCAACTCCATAAAATTAAATAAGCCACCCAATGAAAATGGAAATTGACAATCACCCTTCGTTTTCGATTGGCTACAAGATTGTAAGAAGAAAGAATGAACTTTGTTATTGTCAGTTGACAATATTATTTTAACAACATTCGGCACTAGACAATCACTTGAAATGTTTGGAAATTGCTTACATGGAGAGTATGTATATATATAACGACTCAAGTTCAACCACTGAGATAATAATTTTTTGAGACTAAACCACTTTTACGTGTCCTTCAAAAGTTTAAATTCAAATTGCTAGTAGTAATGAATTTGGATTGTTATATAAGTTTTAACAATCACATTCACATCAGATATGTGATGTTGGATATCATAATCTCATCCACTCAAATCTTTAATGTCCTCATCAAGGACACACATCACATTTACAAAATCAAAATCTCATAAGAGGAATGTGAAAATTCAATCATTAGGCACAGAGCACTATCTTCATTGTTTGAAAGTTGCTTACATTCATATAATACAATACTAGTGATTAGGAGGTTCCTATACGTAACAACAAATGTTTTGCCGAAATCCAATAAATCCTTATGGGAATCATAAAATTAACAGGTTCTCTCCACATTATTTTGTTCCTCCTTTTCTTTCTATTATTTTTTCTCCTTTCCATCACCTCCAGGGCTCATGATGAAACCCTAACAATCTCTCCTGGCAAATCCTTGATACTTTTCATCGATCAATTATTGGAAATCCTTGGCTCAATACAAATGGAACAGATGGAAACACAAAAGGTATATATGGCAGCTGATGTACTTATAGAGCTGATCTGAAATTTTTGATGGAGTAGTGTTAGCAACATTATAGTGGCATGAAACTGTTGGACTTTGCCTCACCTGCCCTAGTTAGTGACTTTTTATATTACCCTGGATAGGTATTTATACTATTCAAAATGCGTTTCTAGACTGTAAGATATTAAATTCAAAACATTCATCTAGATTCATGAATACATCATTCATCTAAATTTATGAATTCATTTCAAATTTCAAGTTTAATACGGAACAATTGATACCTTATTTCAATTTACAGAGAAAAGACAACACATACAAGTAATTATCATAATTACGACAATTCTAGCAACAGTTATGGTTGTCATCTTGTTATTAGTTGGAAGGAGGAAAGAGGAGACATGTTCAGAAGTTTTGTCTCACAATGTGCTTGAGAAATGCCAAAGTATTGGTGTCAAATTTCAGGAGCTTCAACTATTAGATTTTGAGAAACTAGCAACTGCAACAAACAAGTTTCATACCGCCAATAAGCTTGGGAAGGGTGGTTTTGGTGTAGTATACAAGGTGATGGCTTTTACAAGAGATCCATTTCCGGCCCATCTCCTTTCCTGTTGAGCATTAACAAAGACAAGAACATATAGGCAGCCCATACTGTAGTTTTCTAAGTTGATTACAGCTCCTTCTTGGGAAAGTTCCAAGATGGGCAGGAAATAGCAGTGAAAAGTCTTTCAAGAGCATCTGGACAGGGGATAGAAGAATTCATCAACGAGGCAGTTGTGATTTCTCAACTTCAACACCGGAATCTAGTAAGGCTTCTTGCAGCTGCATTGATAAGGAAGAAAAGATGCTAGTCTATGAATACATGCCAAACAAGAGCTTGGATCTTTTTCTCTTTGGTTAGAGCATGTTCACAACTCTTTTTGTCATTTTAAATGTTACAATCCCATTGCATTGCATACTAATGTTATCCTTTTTTTTTTTAGATTCACAAAAATGAAAATCTCTTGATTGGAGAAAACCTTTCAATATAATAGAAGGAATTAGTCGTGGACTTCTGTATCTTCACAGGAATTTCAGATTACAAATTGTGTATAGAGATTTAAAAGCAAGCAATATTTTGTTAAATGAAGAGCTAAATCCAAAATTTTCAAAATTTGGATTAGCAAAGATTTTGTGCAGCAAGGAATGTCAAGCCAATACTAGGAGAGTTTGTGATACATAGTAAGCTATTATTTTTTTATCCAATTATAAGAATTTTGTTTATATCACTTTTTAAGTTAAAAAAATTATCTTGCATTTCGATGATGAAATACAGTAATTATACGTCACCCGAATATGCAAGGAAAGGACAATTTTCAAAAATATATGATGTTTTTAGTTTTAGGGTATTGACTTTGGAGATCGTCACTGGAAGAGGAAATTCAAGTTTTCTTGACGACGAGCATTCATTGAGCCTTCTGGGATACGTAAGTATAACAATCATTCTTACATGTGGAAATTGGATTAAAGTAATGGAAATTTCGAGATGCTTACATGTGGGACTGCTATGTGTGCAATACTTTGCGAAGGATCGGCCAACCATGTCGACAGGGACTTTGATGCTTAGTACGTAGTGAGATAGAAAACCTTCCTACAACCAAGCAATCGCCATTCATTGATGAGAAAATTGAAATGGATCAGTAGTCTCAGACAAGCCAAAAGAGTTGAATCATTGACAATTGATGAGGCAGTAAAACCAACGCCTTTTCTCATATCAAAAAGGAGTTTGACTATGGCAATGTGTGGTGGGTTCAAGTTTCGGGTGTTTCTTCACTCATTCTAAAGGGACTTTCATCTACTTCACATTGGAATGACTCAAGTTCCTTATCTTCAAAGGGGCTTCCTCTTCAACCTCCCCTTGATGCCAAAAGGGTGTTTCCTGCCTAGTGGTAGTCTTGTACATGTGTTTCATGCTTGGTGGTAGTCTTGTACAGGCAAAAGCTCAAGAGGAGGGAAGAAAGTCCAAGGTGTTAAAGTGCAGTGAAGTTCCTTTTTCTGTTTTTATACAGAACATATTATTAGATTATTATTATTATTTAAGAATTATAAATATAATAACATTTTTTTATTTAATTTACTTGTATTAAGATTTTAAGCTAGTTATATTTTATTTAAATTTTTTGTTAAATATTAGAAAACATGAAATAAAGTTTATTAGGATGTGGGTCTAAATAGAAACTTTACGCTTAGTTATGAGATTAAAGTTGAGAACCAATAAAAAATATTTTTTTAAGTAAAATTACTTATTTCTTTAGATTCTTTTTAAAAAGTAAAGGGTTTTTTTTTTTATATGATCTAACCAATTAAAATAAGATTTTGATTAATTTTTACATTAGTGAAGTTTTTCAATCTTGTCAAAATTGATGATTCACCTTAATAAAATTTTTAACTTCACCATGATTAATGTGTTTCACAAAATTTAAGTGTTTTCACAATGAGAGTGTCAGTTTTTCTCTTCTTTCTTTTTTGTATCAAATTGTTTGTCGGTTAGAGTAGGGGAGGAAGGTAGAGCAGTGAAAAGAAAGGGAAAAAGATGACGCATATCGAGTTGGGTTTCTCAATGGAGACATTCAAACACATACGAACGGGCAGGGAAAGGGGAAGAATGTAGGGGCAGAGGATTTCCATCCGTCAAAGGACAATCGAATAATAAAGAAAAAGACAAAAGAAATTTCACGACCGCATTCATTGCAAATCATATGTTCCCCAAATCAAACTGAACTGTTTCGGTCTTTTCAAGTCTAAGCATTCACAATTACAGTCAATGAAATCAAACCGCGTGCATAGTTCATTAGAGCTAGCAAAGAAAGAAAAAATAAAATTTCTGTGAACAAACCAAAACACTGTTGATGGCATTGGTTTGAGAACATTGTCGGAGCTTGCATGGAAGACAAGCAGTTTAGTTATGGAGGCAGTGGCACATTACCATTAGCTCTTCTCTTGCTATCTTGCTTTTGTTTGCAATTTGGTAGTGGAGTAGACAGTACTATCACATCGTCTAAATCCATCAAAGATCCTGAAGCTATTATCTCTGATCGTGGGGTTTTCCGATTGGGATTCTTCAGCCTTGCTAATTCCACCAACCGTTACGTGGGGATATGGTACAATCGCATTTCTGTACAAACTGTCATATGGGTAGCCAACAAAAATAAACCTCTAAGGGACTCTTCTGGAATCCTGACGATATTTGAGGATGGAAATCTTGTTCTTTTGAATGGAAAGAAACAAATTCTTTGGTCATCAAATGTCACAAATCCAATTTCGAATGCCAGCGCCCAGCTCCTTGATTCTGGAAACCTTGTCTTGCTAGGTAGCACCTCTCGAACAATCATGTGGGAGAGTTTCAATCATCGTTCTAATACATTAGTGCAAAACGCGAAATTACGTACAGATATAAGACCAGGTGAGAAACTGCGGATAACGTCATGGAAAAGCCCTTCTGATCCATCTGATGGTAACTTCTCTGCCGGTATAGATCCTCTCAACATTCCTGAAGCTTTCATTTGGAACAATAATCGGCCATATTGGAGAAGTGGTCCGTGGAATGGTCAGGTATTTATTGGAGTACCACAAATGTATTCTGTTTATCTTGATGGGTTCAGTCTCATAGATGACAAACAAGGGTCAATTTATATCACTTTTGCTTTTGCTAACCTGTCTTTATCGTATATTCTCTTGGATTCACAAGGAAATTTAGCATTACGAGCTTGGGATGATAAGCAAGGGGACTGGGTGACATTTTGGTCTCTTCCAGAGACCGAGTGTGATGTTTATGGCCAATGTGGGGCATTTGGAAGCTGTGATTCACTCAAACCATCAATTTGCAGTTGTCTAAGAGGGTTTGAACCCAAGATTATAGAGGAATGGAATAGAGGGAATTGGACTAGTGGATGTGTTAGAAGTAAACCATTACAGTGTGAAAGAGTGAACAACAGCAGTGAACTAGGCAAAGATGGGTTTTTAAAGCTGGGGATGATGAAAGTGCCAGATTTTGCACAGTGGTCACGGGCCGGCTCGGAATATGAATGCAAAGAGTTCTGCCTGAGAAATTGTTCCTGTATTGCCTATGCATATGATGCTGGTATCGGTTGTATGTCATGGAGTGGAAAATTAATTGACATACAGAAATTCCCCAGAGGGGGAAAAGATCTTTACATTCGCGTGGCACATTCAGAACTTGGTAAATTGTTCTATTTTCTTTGATTCATCTTTAACGATCTTATTGCTTCAATTATCTGCAATTTCTGTCGGTCTCTGATAAGTAAGTTCCAGTCCACACGCTCCCACCCCCCTCCAAAATAAAGAAGGTAGAATTTATATTCTGCTTTGGTAGATAATTCTAATTATCTAACAAAATTTTTGAATTTGCGGATAAAAGGACAGATACAAAAACAATTATCATCATAGCACTGACAGTAGGAACAAGCATTATACCCATCTGCGTATTTTTCTCATGGAAGCGGATGCCTAAACTCAGAGGTAACAATCCCTTTGTATTGTTAAAAAACAAAGAGAAAAAATGAATTTGAATAGGATACTATGTTGAGCCCTTTCATTGAAATTCTATCTGTTATTAAAAATCTATTATGGTGTCAGAGTAGTGAGCTCATAGATTACTTTTTTTGCTCAGTAGCTCATAGATCACTTACTACTGGTTTTATATCAGCAAGGAAAGAAAAAGGTGGGGAGCAGCTATGGTTCAGTAGAGGAAAGGCACGTCCAAATTTTGTGAGTGATAATGTTCATGGAGACAACATAAATCAAGCTAACCTCCAGGAGCTACCACTTTTCAATTTTGAGGAGCTAGCAACGGCAACAAACAACTTTCATCCTACAAACAAGCTAGGGCAGGGTGGTTTTGGTCCAGTTTACAGGGTAAAATATTGGTTTTCAGAAGGTTACTTATTAGTATATATGTTGCATTTCCTTGAACAGACTTTGCTTTTCAGGGAAAATTGCAAAATGGAAAGGAAATAGCAGTAAAGAGATTGTCAAGTGCCTCTGGACAGGGGTTAGAAGAATTAATGAATGAAGTGGTGGTGATCTCTAAACTCCAACATCGCAATCTTGTCATATTACTGGGCTGTTGTGCTGAAGAAGACGAGAAGATGCTGGTATACGAGTATATGACAAACAAAAGCTTGGATGCGTTTCTTTTTGGTTAGAGCAAACTCATGCCTTCCTATCTACGTCCCTTTTTATTGTTGCATTGACTTGTTTTATCAACATATACTGTGTTAACCAAATTCCTTGTTTCATTCCTTCTTTTGGTAACATATGGCATAGATCCAGTCCAACAAGAAATCTTAGATTGGAGAAAACGCTTCAACATTATTGAAGGAATTAGTCGAGGCCTTCTTTATCTTCATAGGGATTCTAGGTTACGAATTATTCATAGAGATCTAAAGGCTAGTAACATCTTATTGGATGAAGAGCTGAATCCAAATATTTCAGATTTTGGGATGGCTAGGATTTTTGGGGGCAATGAAAATCAAGCCAATACTACAAAGGTTGTTGGAACCTAGTAAGTGGACATATATATCTCAGACAAATAATGCTAAATTAATGTAGCTATATGTGCTAAGAAAATATGGTTGTTTTTGGATTTTGAAATGTAGTGGCTACATGCCTCCTGAGTATGCAATGGCAGGGCGATTTTCAGAAAAATCTGATGTATTCAGCTACGGAGTCCTGCTACTAGAGATTGTCAGTGGGAGAAAAAACACAAGCTTTTATGGTAATGAAGATTCTATTAGCCTCTTGGGATATGTAAGTTTACTTGATCATGGCCTCACATAAGATTTAATCTTCAATATCTGATGGTTCCATTGTCAAGCTAACACTCAGTAATTTTAATCAGGTATGGAAATTGTGGAATGAAGACAACATATTGGCTTTACTACATACAGGGCTGTATGATCCATGCTATCAGAGGGAAATTGTAAAATGCATACATGCGGGATTGCTGTGCGTGCAAGAATTTGCAGAAGACAGACCAACCATATCTACCGTTATTTCGATGCTTAATAGTGAGATTGTTGATCTTCCAGCTCCAAAACAGCCTGCTTACACCGGCCGACTGATTGCCTCAGGTGCAAGGTCCCCTCAAAATAATCTAAACCATTGCTCTATTAACAAGGTGACCCTCACCACTGTTGAAGGCCGATAAGAAGCTAGTTTTTGAGATAGTATATATGTATATGTATCTATATATTTATGCATGCTTTCTGGTAGGGAAAAAGTGTAGTAATCTTGGTGCATGATACCTGCATGGAGCATGGTAGACCCAAGAAAGAATGCTTTATATTGAAATTGTAGACCTTTTTCTTTTCTTGGGGTCTGAGATTGTGAACCTTCTTGCTCCAGTACAGAGCACTCTCAACCAATAATATGGCTGGTCCATTAACAACTTCAATTTCAGATTGTCTGACCAGGGTTTGCAATAAGGCTAGTTGATTCTTCCTTATCAAGTTCAAAGCCAGCAAAATATCTCTAAACTGTCAAACAGCCATAGATATTGTAAAGTTGGCCCTTTGGTGTAATATTTAGATCAAAACTCGAAAGTGGGAAAAGAAACTTTAGGTATTAAAATAATTAAAAATTAGCCAAGGGAATATAATCATGTGTTGAATTATCATTTGACTGTTAATTATTCAAAATGGTGTAAATAGATTTTTTGCAGAATATCAACTCAGATGGTCCAGAAAAGTTGCAGCCACCAGCACTAATGATCATATACCTTTAACTTTACCTCCATGTGTAACAGGGATGGAAATTAATGATCATGGGAACAGGCAATAGGTCAGCATCCAAATCCTGCATGATTAAATAAATGAACATGAATTTAGACCTTAATTTAATTTAAAAATTCCAAATCCATTTTTCTTTGCTACAGATTCCAATTAGGATCAATGCTGAGTTTGCAATCCAGATTAGCTTTTAAGTATCAAAAAGCAATGCCAAACTGACCCTGAATCCATAAAAAAATCCTGGACCTATGTATAGTCAGTCTAGTGGCGGGGTTAGTTTTCTGCTTGGGGGTCTTCCGCCTTGCTAATTTTATCTTTATGGCAGCTGTATGTGGGGAAAAGGTAGGGAAATATGGGCATCCTGATTTCCTGCACAAATCTACCATATGGGTGGCCAACAGAAAGAAGCTACTGGAGGGCTTCTCTGGGATTTGTATGATGTTTGAGACTAGCAATCTTGTTTTGTAACGACGAGTCTCAGGAAGAGAATCTTCGGTCATCTAGATTCTAGAGAGTAGAAACCTTGTTTTGCAGGATAGTATCACTGCAGTGAGAATATGGGAGAGCTTGCTACAGCTTAATTTCCAATGCCTTACTGCCAACCACTAAGTATAATGTTGGACTCGGAAGACAACTGACAGCATATTTTCTTTTAAGAAATCTAGTTGCTTCTGCTTTCCCTACAAAAATTGCCAAAAATAAGCCAACTATGCCCGGCTAGCATGATACTCGTGTCAATGATAAGCAAAATCGTCAACCTTCCAGCCTTAGCAAAGATTCCTTGTATAAACATCAGAGAATCATCCAATCAAATGGAAAAAAGTCTTTGGTAAAAGGCCATTGACATAGAACTGGTGGTACTGTTGTAGCCTGGTGGTTGGTTGATCAAGAAAGCGACGTTTGGGGAGTTCAGACACCACTTGGGACAATATTTGCAGACTTGCAGCATGAGGCTTTGAAACTAGGCTTGGTTTTTTTTTTCCATCAATTCCAAGCTGTTACCTAGTTCTTTAATCTTTCCTATCTAACCAAATCTTGTTTTTTACCTTGATTACTATGATTTCTTTTAGTACTTTAGCTCTATCTTAAGTCCATCTTTGTTGAGCAGTTTGTTGCTCCTTTTTCTTTTAATCTAATACAAAATGGGAGAGCATCAGAAACTGCCATTTCTCAACCACTCTTTGCTTAATTGCTTCTTTACATACTTCCTAAAATTGATACTTTAAATACAATAAAAAAACACTTTGAAAATTAACTATTCTATTTACAGGATAATTCTGTGTTTGCTGGTCTGTTCAGCATTTCGAATCCTGCCAAAACCAACTATTTTATAAATTCTTCAGTGACTGACATTTCATTGGCAATCATATCCACTGAACCTTCTGGCTAGGACTCCAGCACAAAAGAACAATCGACAAGTCCAAATAATACAGCTCAAAATCCAATTGCTTAAATTTAATCATAAACTAATCTCGGGTGCATGGTATCTAACTAAACCTCTCTTTAATAAAAACCCCACCAGAAATTTCCTGGAAAACTTCAATGATTGACCCAGATGACCAAGGGCCCTTAGATTCTCCGCATTGGTACATGCCATTCCAAAATAGTCAAAATTCAGGGCAGAAAATGGTCCGGATTGGGTGGCTGATGGATCCTTAATTAATGACCTTGGTCAACTTTATTTTCTCAAGTGGGTGTTGTAAGAATTCTCCTACTATTATGGTTTGATCGAGGTACTATGCATTTTAAACCAAGTTGTGAGTCTACACGCATGGGTAGGGTGGTCCCAAGGCAAATGCCGTCTATTTTGGAGTTCAGCACACCAGCCAACCCTTCAACGCCGTCTGGCACCTAACTTGCCTAATAGTCTATGTTCAAAACGGAAAGAAGCAAAAGGAAATTAGAAAATTTGACTCTCAGGGGGAAAAGGGTCTCATAACATAAGTCCTAGTACTTAAAGTTTTCATGATTGAACTTATTTCATTTAACTTCTACTCAATCAAACTTGGCCTGTCATTATTGCTTGTGCAACATGTTGCTTGGCAGCACGTATAATTTGAAATTAAGAATGTTGAATTTACTATCACATCAGAGTAAAGAATTATTATGAATTTAATGCTTCTAAGCTGAGAAACCAATTGAGGTCGGTGGTTTTGTCACAGTAAAATCGTTTTCATCTCCTTAGATTCAGAGATCGTAAAAGGCACGCGGTGCGGTTTTCTTGACCGATCACCTAAGCAAATGGTTCTCATGTTTTTCATCTGGTCATAACTTTAAACCGAGTAAAATTTCCCTATCAAGGTTTTTGACGTGTGACATCTGCTACATTGGCAGCAGAATAACTTTTTAAAGTTCTCCGGTATTGGTTTCTGCAGGTTTTAAAGTCTAACTTGTAGTCCTGATCTCGTAGGCAAAACCAAGGCCACCATTTGAATCTTCTTTTTTCTGAATTCTACTCATATTTTAGTATCTACTTCTTCTAAGAAGTCTGCCATTAATCTCTGCATTTTGTTAGAGACTGTGATATGGAAACTAATAGTAACAAGAACCCAGTTTCTTTCTTTCTTGCTTCATTCATCTTTCTTCTATACTTTCTTCCTCAGTTTTGCCATGCGGTTGACAGAATCACGCCAGGCCAAACGATAAGGGATGGCGACACGTTGGTATCCAGGGCTGAGATTTTTGAACTGGGATTCTTCAATCCTGAAAACTCAACATTCATATTTGTCGGGATATGGTACAGGATTGATGTGAAAGCAGTCGTATGGGTTGCAAATAGAGACAGACCAATATCTGGCAGAAGTGGAGTTTTGAGGATCGGAGTTGATGGTAACTTGGTTGTTCTGGATGGAAACAACAATTTAGTTTGGTCCTCTAATGTTTCAGGCTTATCAAACAACACTACAGCAGTTCTCTGGGATACGGGAAATTTTGTTCTATCGAGCAATGAAAGTGTTGATGATACCCACTGGGAGAGCTTCGACAATCCAACTGATACATTTCTGCCTGGAATGAGAGTTCCAGTGAATTCTGCAATCGGAGAGTACCCTGCTTTCCATGCATGGAAATCAGCCAGTGATCCTTCTCCAGGAAACTACAGTATGGGTGTTGATCCTCATGGAGGACCACAGATAGTAATATGGGATCACGGGAGAAGGCGATGGAGAAGTGGACAGTGGAATGGAGTGATTTTTACAGGTGTCCCCAATATGAGTAGTATTGCTAGTTTTTTGTATGGCTTTAAGCTTTCTCAGCTTGATGAAAATAGGACCCAGTATTTTACATATTATCCACCGAATCCTTCTAATTTATTGAGATTTCGGATAGGCTGGGAGGGAAGGGAGCAGCAGTTGATGTGGGATGATGGCGAGAAGAAATGGAAAGTTCTGCAACAACAGCCTGACCTTGCAAATCAATGTGAACTTTATAATCATTGTGGGAATTATGCGACCTGTGACAACTTAAATTCTCCAAAGTGCAACTGCTTAAAAGGGTTTAGACCAAAGCTTCAAGATCAGTGGAATAGAGGGAATTGGTCAGGTGGGTGTGAACGGAGGACCGAACTGCAGTGCCAGAGGACTAATGGTGCAGCAGGGGAAAACGGTAAACCAGATGGCTTTAAGGGATTGAAGTGCACGAAGTTACCCGATTTGGCAAACTTAACGCTATCCGCGGGGAACTCAGAGGCGTGTAGAACAAGCTGCTTGGGAAATTGTTCATGTAGGGCGTATGCATTTATTTCTGGGATTGGATGCATGACATGGACAGTAGACTTGATTGATCTTCAGCATTTCGACCAAAGTGGAAGTTTACAGTTCTTCCTGCGTCTCCATCATTCTGAATTAGGTAAGGTACATATTGTTTTTTGTTGTTATGGTCCATTAAGTTTTCACTAGGTCATTTTGGTCATAGAGTAGTCCTAAATTTTGTGAAGTTTTACCTTTCAGTTGGTTTAATTCCTAAACCTTCCTGTTCTTGCCAAATTTCTTCAGAATGCAGCTACTAAATCAGGTAGGTGTCATGATTCTTGAATAGAGGTGCTTTTTAGGCATATAGTGAAGTGCATTATGTTAGTGGGCTAAATGGCTGTGATCATTCACTTTTGTAAAGTTAACATTTTCTGCTGCATTTAGCTGCTAAATCTGAAACATTAACATACTAACACCTTGCTTATTTCACTTCAAAATCAGATGGCAGGAGGAAAATATCCATCCTTGTGATTATTATAATTACTGTGCTGGGGGCATGCTTCTTGGTGGTGTCTCTATGGCTACTATGGAGATACAGGAATAAACTGAAAGGTGAGATTTCCTTTGGAGGTATGATTTCCTTTAAAGAGGCAGCTTAGAATAAGGCTGTCTGCTAGTCTACTACTTGATATTAATTTTTCAACTCTTTCTTTAAGGTTTGCCTGCAGTTTCATCAATGCCATGTTGCAAGAACGATGATGTAGCAGTTTTTGATGTGTCCAAGAGCAAAGAATTTTCAGCAGATCTTTCAGGACCATCTGACATCCTTATAGATGGGAATCAAATTAATGGGCCAGAATTACCAATGTTTAGCTTTAGTTGTGTGGCAACTGCAACAGAGAACTTTTGTGTAGCAAACAAACTTGGGCAGGGGGGATTTGGTGATGTATTCAAGGTGACTTTCTAAAGTTAGTTACAAAATAGTAATGAGTGTAATGTTATTGAATTAAAGGTCATAACAGCCTTTTTTTTCCATCAACAGGGAGAGCTTCCTGGAGGTCAAGAAATAGCTGTAAAGAGGCTTTCAGGACATTCCGGCCAAGGCTTAGAGGAGTTCAAAAATGAGATTATCCTGATTGCTAAACTGCAGCACAGAAATCTTGTTAGACTCTTGGGCTGCTCCATTCAAGGGGAAGAGAAGATGCTGATTTACGAGTACATGCCCAATAAAAGTTTGGACAACTTTCTTTTTGGTATGCTCCTAATCATCCGTATCGTAGAGGTCTTTGTTGTCTTGTAGAGAAAAATGGCAAAACCTGGAGTTATTAGCTTTTGTAGCTGTTTGTTTATACTGACAGTAGTTTCCTGATAAAATTTATGGCAGATGAAGCCAAGCAAGCCCAGCTAGACTGGAGAACCCGCCTCAGCATTATTGAAGGCATTGCAAGAGGACTCCTTTACCTCCATCGAGATTCAAGACTTAGAATAATTCATAGAGACTTAAAGACTAGCAACATTTTGTTGGATGCAGAAATGAATCCAAAGATCTCAGACTTTGGCATGGCCAGAATATTTGGGGGTAACCAAAATGAAGCAAATACAGTTCGAGTAGTTGGCACATAGTAAGCACTACATGTTTATAGATGTTTACAGAAGAAGCTCAAATTTCAACGTTCAAACAATGTCAATAGCTTGACAGACCTAACCCTTTCTTTCCTGTCTTAAAATGCAGTGGATATATGTCTCCTGAATATGCAATGGAAGGACTATTTTCAGTGAAGTCAGATGTGTACAGCTTTGGGGTATTATTGCTTGAAATTGTTAGTGGCCGGAGGAATACTAGCGTTCGTTCATCCCAACACACAAGTCTTATCGGATATGTAAGTACAAAACGAACCATTTGCAGCCAAGCTAACCATGAAGCTAGAATTTGAAAATTTTTGTGTTATCATCTGTTGAAGTCTTGAAGCTGGCAATACTAATATTGAATTTTGAACTGGTTTCAGGCATGGCATCTTTGGAGTGAAGACAAAGCAATGGATCTCGTTGACCCTTCGATTCAGGATTCATGCTCTCCAACTGAAGTGCTGAAATGCATACACATAGGCATGCTGTGTGTGCAGGATAATGCAATGCACAGACCAACAATGGCAGCCGTGGTGCTAATGCTTGAGAGTGAAACTCCAACGCTTCCCATGCCTAGACAACCCACATACACTTCCATGAGGAGTTCTATAGATGCAGAATTCACTATGGATGGTCAAGAAATTGTATCTTCAAATGATGTCACGGTGACAATGGTAGTTGGAAGATAGATTGATTTGTTACTTTCCCTTCCATTGTTTTCATATTACACCATTCAAAATTTTCCTGAACCTCGTGTTTTCTGCTTCTCTTGCTTGAAGTAATAGAGTTGTTCCATTAAAGCCCGCTCAGCTACAGGGGTAGGCCGGTAGCATGGATGAGTGCAGGAAGCACGGGACCTACCTAATTATCAAGGAATTGTACATGCAGTCAAACTTCAATGGGATATATTTGTAATTATATAAGGTTTTTTTTTGGGGGGTTCATTGTAACTGAGATTTTTCACTTATTAATGTGCGATTGATTACTCATAAACTTTCCCCTGTTTCCAACAATGAGTACTCATAAAGCAGAAGAAGCCATTGACTTGGCCCATGCCCACCTTCCCAGAATACAAACGAGAGAACCCTTGCTTACAGCCTTTGGGCCATTTGTTTTCTTCTCTGGAAGGAAGGCCCTTTTTAGCCCATCTTGTTCTATTGCTTAATTAATTGCAAATATCTCCCAATCTTATTCTTTCATATCACACCAAGCCCCTAAGTTTAATTAAATAATCACAGGTTTTCTTTCACGCTTCAAAAAGCATAATTAATCATCCGGAATTTTAAAGAAAAAAAATCATATAAAGTGTTTGAAAACACTGCGGCAAAGAAGAACATCCAATTAAAAATAAGAAAAACAAAACAGATGTATATGACTAATATATTAATCTTTTTAAATAATCATATAATTATCTAATTATTACAAAAAAGTACGTACGAAATTATCATTTATAATTATAATTTTCATATAATATTTTGGTAGACATTTTACAATTCAGAATTGTAATGTAGTTATTGTAGAAGATATGTTTTTTAATTTGATATTTTAATGAAAACCTGCTAATAAGAAAGAATTAAGATCTCTATAGTCAACCATCCTAATTACCAATTCAGCCGTTTTCTTTATCACACACTTCAAATCAGACTTTACTAAGCCCAACAAGTCGGACAGACAATGGAGAAACCGCAAGCTCAGGTTTCTTAATGTGTTATTTCGGGTATCTGCACCATTGGTGGAAAAACTGCAAGTCATCTGGGACCAATTAAGGAGATGAATTTGTGGACACGTTTGTTTACTTTTGTTGGTTTTGAGAGGGAGGGCGATGAAGAATCGAGAACTTGCATTTAAGAAACTAATCAAAGCTTATAGTTTAGGAATAGAACTCTCAGGCACATTAGCTTGATAGATTCAAATGCTGTTATGTACTTTCACCTTGTAGAGATTTTTGTTATGTGATCGACATGCTTGAAGACAGATGAGCAGTTTCTATGTCTGTGTTTTTTCCTTTTCTCTTTTACTCAAATTGCTTTTCGTCAAGTTTTGCACCGCCATAGATGTGTTAACCCCATCTCAAGCACTCTTACAGGGACAAACTCTAACCTCCCCTGGCAACGTCTTTGAGCTCGGCTTTGTGAGTTTTAATAACTCTAGCCTTTATTACGTAGGAATTTGGCACAAGAATATTGTCCCTCGCAGAGTTTTATGGGTGGCCAACAGAGAGAAGCCCCTCACTGACTCATTGTCCTCAAGTCTAATGATAGCAGGTGATGGAAATCTGAAGCTCATGAATGGCATGCAAGACATTGTCTGGTCAACCAAGGTTCCTATCCAATCAAATAATTCGGTTGCGGTGCTTTTGGATAGTGGGAATTTTGTTCTGAAGGATAACTCATCGGGACAGATCTTATGGGAGAGCTTTAGCCATCCTGGTGATACTATTTGGACCGGTATGATGATAGGGATGAATGTTAAAACCGGTGAGAAACGATTCCTGATTTCCTCGAAAAGTAAGGACGACCCATCGCCTGGTAGTTTTGTTGGTGGAACTGGAGCACAGAGTAGTCCGATAATAGAAGCTTTTATTTGGAGTGGAACCCGACCGTATTTGAGAAGTGGGCAATGGAATGGGATAAAGTTCCTAGGGATGCCACATATGTCTGCAGTATATACTAATGGAATTAGCATTGTATCGGATAGTCAAGAGGGTAGTCAGTATGTTGCTCTCAATTTTTTCAACACCTCTCTCATTAAAGTCGTGTTCCTTTCACCAGAAGGATATCTGCAGCTAATTATTTGGGATGAAGGAGAGAAAGAATGGAGAGTTCAATTACAGGAACCGGAGAGCCAATGTGACATTTACGGAGCTTGCGGTCCTAATGGAATTTGTAATAAAGATAAGTCTCCAATTTGTAGGTGTTTGGAAGGGTTTGAACCAAGCTCAAGTGAAGAGTGGAGCAGAGGGAACTGGACGAATGGATGTGTAAGACGAGTTGAACTTAATTGTGACAAGAACATAAGCTTATTAGCCTCAAGCCGGAATAAAACTGATGGATTTTTGAAATTGAGTGGGCTGAAACTGCCAGCTCATTCCCAGTATCTGAAATTTGAAGTGGATACAGAAGCTTGCAAATTCTCGTGCTCGAACAACTGCTCTTGCGTGGCATTTGCGTCTGTGACAGGAATCGGGTGTATGCTTTGGACTGAAGATCTTATGGATGTTCAGGCCTTCTCATCTACAGGAGAGGATCTCTTCGTTCGTGTTGCACATGCAGAACTAGGTACTTTACACATACAATTCTTCACCTGAACTCAGATTATGAGGTTTGCATACATCTGTCTCCCCGTTGGTTTGTTTACCTTCAAATTTTAAAATTTTCTCTAGGTAAGGAGAAGCACAAATCGAAGGTAATCTTCCCTGTTGCAGCTAGTTGTACTTTGATCGTCTTGAGTACATTATTAGTGTATGGTTTCTTCAGGTATAGAGCTAACCACAAAGGTAAGAGCACTGATGTATTTTTCACAGCTACTTAAATTTATTCAAGCGTTTTGAGCATATTAATCTCTTGTGTTTTGAAAGTTGTTCAAATAAAGCATTGCAGATCATGCGGTTTATGTATAAAGCTTAATCATGATTATTCATAGCTAACTTGAGAAAAACTGCAGTAGAAATTTTAGGTCCAAAATTCAAAGTATACTGATGGACCTTCCAATAATTAAGCCGTGTAAGCCACCTGTCCACCTTGATTTGTGGTAATGGATTATTGCCAGTCAAGAGGGAAAGGTTGAGCTGTCAGGTATAGAAAATTTGGCTCGTTCAACAGAAATCTCTAAGCCATGCAGCTCCAAGAAACTTGTTTCCTGTACTACCCTTGACGATTGACATTTGGGGGCTTAATTACTTTGACTTCTCTTTAGCATTTTTCTCCAATAAACTGACTGAAAAGTTCCTTGTTATTGAGTAGTTAATTAGATTAATTATATGCAATTTGAGTATAATTTAGTATATAATATTTTAATAACGTTAGGTTGCTGAATTATACATAGAGCCTGGCTGTCTCATAAGAATTATATCCTTTAAGACCAGTATGTCAATAAATCCTGCCAAATCAAGATATGTCACAGTGTTAGGCTCCATATCGGATTCTAGTTGGTCTAGGCCAAATTACTCAGTTTCGCGCCTATTTAAGAAAAAGATCTGCTAACTTTAAAGGTATGATGGCTCAATGTCTATACTTAGGGGAAAGCAGAGAAGCTTTGCATGAATCTGATTCTGCTGATGCAACTAACCCTTTGAGAGACACTCGAAAAGGAATAGCAGGGAGCAACATCATAAAACAAAAAGATTCGTTGATATTTGATTTCAACCACGTAGTTGTTGCTACCGACAACTTTAGCCTAACGAACAAGCTTGGCGAAGGGGGATTTGGACCTGTTTATAAGGTATCACTCCTTTTTACTATTTCTTTTTGCTTGTAGATGTACAAGGACACCATAGACTGATATATGTCACACAAGAGCAGGGAAAGCTGCAGAATGGAAAGGAAATAGCCGTGAAGAGACTTTCTAGTCACTCAGGACAGGGCATGGAGGAATTCAAGAACGAGATTGTGTTTATTTCCAAACTCCAACATAGGAATCTTGTTAAGCTTTTGGGTTGCTGTGTTGAAGGGGAGGAAAAACTGTTGATCTATGAGTACATGCCGAACAAGAGCCTGGACACATTTCTCTTTGGTTAACTCCCTTTTTCACTTATTCATCCCTATTATTTTATAACACAACTTATAACTGACTTTGTCAAAAATTTCCATGATCTGATTAGATCCAACAAGAAAAACACAGCTAGTTTGGGCTAAGCGCTTCAGCATTATTCAGGGTATTGCCAGAGGGCTTGTTTATCTCCATCGTGATTCCTTTCTAAGGGTCATTCACCGTGATCTGAAGGCTAGCAATGTTCTTTTGGATGAAGACATGAACCCAAAAATTTCAGACTTCGGATTGGCTAGAACTTTCCAAAAGACTCAAGAGCTAGCAAATACTCGCAGAGTAGTGGGAACATTGTAAGCATTACTTGTTTGTTTTATTAGCAGATTCAATGAACATTCATCTTGATAATCCACTCCCATAAGGAGTAGTAATGCATTAAATTGTTGTCTAGTGTAACATGAAACTTGCAACCTAATTTGTAAATAGGTTCATGTACATATAATCACTTAACTAGGTATTGGCTTGTTCAAATGTACCTCAAAATCCAGATAACTTTTAACGACTTTGGCATTGAAGTAAACAAGCATTAAATATTCCAATCAATGCAGGGGCTATATGTCTCCTGAGTACGTCATAGGAGGGAGGTTTTCAGAGAAATCTGACGTCTTCAGCTTCGGGGTCTTGCTACTCGAGATTGTCAGCGGCGAGAAAAATTCAGGCTTCCAGAATGATGAACACCAAAACCTTCTTGGTTATGTATGCTTCAAAGTTAAAACACTTTCATCTTTGCATATTCCTTCTGGGATTCTTTTAGTAAGTGAAATCTACATTGTTTCAGGCTTGGCGGTTGTGGTGTGAAGGTAGAGTGCTTAACTTGGTTGATCAAGCCTTAGGGGACTCATTCTGCAATGTAGAAGTAATGCGATGCATACACGTTGGGCTTCTCTGCGTCCAGGAAAATCCTGCAGACAGGCCTAGCACGCCAGCCGTGATTCTCCAGCTTACCAGTGGAACGAGCCTTCCACAACCAAAGCAACCTGCATTTGCTTTTGACAATTCACGGTACTCCTCTCATAGATCAAATTCTAATAGCTATATAGGCTCCGTGAACGAGGTCACATTGTCAGCGACTGAAGGTCGATAATTGATGATGAACGGATTGTTTCTATTTTTCTTTTTATTTACAGAATTAGCAACTCCTATTTTAAAATTTTTCTTACATTTCTTATGATCATTATTTTCATCTTCCCACTCTTTCGATAAAGAACAAATTTTACTTAATTGGATGGATATTTTCAACAATAATAAGCTTGAGATATAATTTTCATTTAAACAAATAAAGAAAAAAAGTTTTTGAAATAAGAGAAGTTTAGGTCTTTAATAGTATAACTAAAATGGGTTAAAGAGCAAATAGGGACTCTTATAATTTAATAAGAAGATAAAAAAACGATTTTAACAATATTTCATTCTTTTCTCTATATTCTCCACATCTTTTTATACTATTTTATTACAAAAAAACTTTATAAAAATTTAATAATTTTACCATACACTAGTGACTCTTCAATGTATTGATTTTGTTAGCTCAAAAATAATTAATTATCAAGTTTCATTGTATTCTCGAGATTTTATCATCTATAATCTTATTCGCGAGGTGAATAAAGCAATGGATCTCGTTGACACCTTGATTCCGGATCCATGCTCTCCAACTGCAGTGTTGAAATGCATACACATAGGCATAATGTGTGTGCAGGATAATGCAATGCACACACTAACAATGGCAGCCATGGTGCTAATGCTTGAGAGTGAAACTCCAACGCTTCCAATGCCTAGACAACCCACATACACTTCCATGAGGAGTTCTCTAGGTGCAGAATTCACCATGGATGGTCAAGAAATTGTATCTTCAAATGACGTCACGGTGACAATGGTAGTTGGAAGATAGATTGATTTGTTACTTACCCTTCCATTGTTTTCATATTACACCATTCAAAATTTTCCTGAACCTGGTGTTTTCTGCTTCTCTTGTTTGAAGTTGTAGAGTTGTTCCATTAAAGCCCGCTCAGCTACAAGGGGTAGGCCGGTTGAATGGATTAGTGCAGGAAGCAGGGGAAACACTTAATTATCAAAGAATTGTACATGCAGTCAAACTTTAATGGGATAGAATTGTAATTATATAAGGTTTTTTTTTTTCTTGGGTTCATTGTAACTGAGATTTTTCACTTGTTAATGCGAGATTAATTACTCATACAATTTCCCCTGTTTCCAACAATGAGTACTCATAAAGCAGAAAGCAGTCATTTACTTAGCCCATGCCCACCCTCCCAGAAGACAAGCGAGAGAACCCTAGTTTTCAGCCTTTGGGCCATTTGTTTTCTAATATGAAGGAAGGCCCATTTTAGCTTATTCTATTTTGTGGCTGAGAAGAACAGCAATTAAAAATAAGAAAAACAAGGTGGAAGTATGTGATCAATGTATTAGTCTTTTCAGATAATTGTACAATTATCTAATCATAACAAAAAATTACAAAGAATTGTAAACTTCATATAATATTTTGATAGATGTTATATAATCTAGGATTATAATTTATTAATTATCATGTAATAATTGCACCAAATATACTTTTTAATTTGGTATTACGGACGGAAAACTACCAATAAGAAAGAAGAAAGATCTCTCTAATTAACTGTCCTAATTACCAATTCAATCGTTTCCGTTATCATACACTTGAAATCCTAGAGTTGACTGAGAGCAACAAGTTCGACAGATGAATGAGCCGTGGAGAGACCGCAAGCTCGGTTTTCTTAAGTTGCATGTAATGGGGTTATTTCGGGGTATCTACCATCGGTGGAAAAACGACTAGTCGTATGGGACCAAGGACATGGACTCGTTAACACATTTGTTAACTTTCATTGGTTTTGGAATGGCGGGGATAAAGAATTGAGACCTTGCATTTAATAAACTATTCCAAGCTTGTAGTTTAGAAATAGAAGTCTCAGGATCTTTGATTCTCTCAGAAACTGATTTCCAAGATGGGTGGTGAAAAGAGAAGTAGAGTTTTGCTTTCTTCCATGTCCCTCTTGTTCAACTTGCTTCTGTTACATTGCTGCGCTGCAACTAATAACATAACTCTATCCAGGCCATTATCACAAGACCAAATCCTTACCCCCCAGGCCAATTTTTTGTGCTAGGCTTCTTTCAGCCTAACAATTCTGCCAATCAATATCTGGGAATATGGTATAAATGTAATTCCCCAACCTAAAAATAGGATTACATTAGTATGTTTACTAAATCCTAAATTTGACAAATAGGTTTTATTGAAATTACTTTAAAAATATTTGGGTTTATAATAGAATAGTTGTGTATTAAAAACCTTTTAGCAAACAGAGTGGTTTTATTTTAATTGGAGTCAAATTACATTCTCACGTTAAAAAAAAATACAGTCAATTATATCTTATCATATTTTTTAAAAAAAAAGAAAAGAAAATCAATTAGTTTTAAAAAAATCAATAAGGCATGTTTAAATAAAAGCAGTTTACACATTTAAAGGAAAAGAGGTAAGGCCAATTATTTTATCACATACGAGGAAGTTAAAAGTCAGTTTTCATTAATACGTTTAAAGAAAAAAATATAGAGAAGGAAAAAAACAAACCATTTGNTATTTTTAAAAAAAAAGAAAAGAAAATCAATTAGTTTTAAAAAAATCAATAAGGCATGTTTAAATAAAAGCAGTTTACACATTTAAAGGAAAAGAGGTAAGGCCAATTATTTTATCACATACGAGGAAGTTAAAAGTCAGTTTTCATTAATACGTTTAAAGAAAAAAATATAGAGAAGAAAAAACCATTTGGGAGAAACTAATCCTAGAGAAGAAGAAGGTAGAAAAAGGAAAATCTACTCAAGAAAGCATTGTTTAAGATATGATTAGGCTTCAAATTATGAGAATTTTGTACTTTTCATTGTTTGAATGCAAAAGCCCTAGGTTATTTTATGTTTCTTCAATTTCCATCCAAATCTAGTACTGTTCTGATGACTTTCCAGCTACATGATGGGTACCAATGGAAATGTTTTAAAAGATCTTTCTAATGGTTTTTGTAGCATCTCATTTAGCTTTGTGGTTAGGAAGATACAAAATTTAAAGCTGACTAGAAACTTAGTTTTCAATAGTTTTGACGACCCAACTTTGGGTCAACGGAACTTCATATTTTGGTAACATTTTGGGGCATATCTTTGAAGGCTTTTGTAGTATAAAATGAGATGTTTAATTTGGCATCAATGGCTCGATTAGAAGCTTCCTGTGTTAAAAGAATTAAAGCTTCAAAATAGGCTTGTTGATAGTGGAAACTCAGAAATCTAGGTATTTTTGTGATGATTTTTAAACTTTTGACTTCTATAACTTGTGAATTTTGCAATCTTTTTCATCAAAACAATTTTTAATGTTATAGTGTGACATAAATGCTTCAATTTGGTTTTGAGTTTATCACTGGAAATAATTCGGATTAAGAGTTATAAGATCGAAGTAAGTCAAATGGTCATAAAAATATAAAATTTTAGAATTTATAAAAATTCATTGTTAGTTATTTTAAAAATTATTCTTGACTTATATTCAACCTATTTTGCTAGAAACTTCAGAAAATTAAGCAACTTAAATTTTAGTGAATTTTTGTATAATAAATATTTATTTGACAAATTATTATTGAATTAGCATATTTTGGAAATTTTATTGGAAATCTTCAAGAACTAAATTTTGATTTGTATTTGAAGTATTTCCACCCAATCACATATTGTTGCTGATTTTGTACTATAATCTATGAGTTTGTAAGTTTTGAATGTTTTATGTATTTATAAATTATTAAAAAATTCAAATTGATTTCGATTAGCGAAAGAGGTGCTACACTCTAAAATGCCTTAAAATGACTAGTAGAGAGTCATGGTTCGTTTTGATAAGTTAGAAATGCTAGTTTCTAATTTCGAGTATTTTGAATTAATAGGTTCCGAGAGGATTCTAACTCTTTGCTTTTTGATTTTGGTTTTAACGAATCTAATAAGTGATTGATATCCCTTTTGTGCTTTCACATCCTAAAAATTAGCCTTAATGTGAAATTGAATTTCATATATTATGTATAATATATTTTATCCTATAATTTATAAAAATCGAATTGAGCATGCAAAATGTATATATATGATTTTTATATATTGGATTTTGGAATGTGAATTTTTTTGTGAAATATGATTTCTGATTTTAAAATATTAATATGATTTTTGTTTAACATATGCATATATGACTATCTTAGTGATTACATATGTAAATACTTAATTTGAAATAAATATGCTTTGATGTATACGATATGTGTTTTGTGAAAGTGAATATTACGGTTTTGTGAAAGTGAATATTACTGTTTTGTGAGTTTGAGTAATCAGAAACTATATTTTGTTTTATCTTCTAGTATGACTATGTTATGATCTTGCTAATGCGGGTTAAACGTAGGCTATGTCGACATTTATTATATGATTAGAGATCGATCTCTCAACCGCATCACCGATTACAAAATAGTTATACTTGTAATGTCTGTTCAGAGCAGCCAATGATTGCTTTTGATATAATTATGACCCATGTCACTGGAGTTAATTGTGGTTTTGATATGATGCCACTAAGATTAATTGTAGTTTCTATTATGATTACGACTTATGCCATTGAGATAAGTATGACCATTGTATGTTACAAGAAATCAATAAAAATTTGAAATTAGTGTGAAATTATATTTTGTTTGGTTATATGAAAGTTTTGAAATTATATTAGCTATGTTATCTTAAGTGAAATTATATTTATTTTTATAATTTAAAAATAAAATTTTAAAATATATGTTTTTGAATGAGATTATTCAAAATTTGTCTTCTTCTATGGAAGGGAGGCCTATTTTAGCCCAGCTTGTTCTATTGCTTAATGAATTGCAAATATCTCCTTTTATCTTATTCTTTCATATCACACCAAGGCCCTAAGTATAATTAAATAATCACAGGTTTTCTTTCACACTTCAAAAAGCATAATTAATCATCCGAAACTTTAAAGTAAAAAATTACACATGAAAAGGGTTTAAAAAGACTTTTGTGGCAAAGAAGAACATCCAATTAAAAGTAAGAAAAATAAAGTAGACCTAGATGATTAATATATTAATCTTTTTAAATAATTATATAATTATCTAGTTATTACAAAAAAATATGTACGAAATTTTCATTTATAATTATAAGTTTCATATAATATATTTTGGTAGACATTATACAATTTAGAATTGCCTTTCAGAAAAAAATACAATTTCGAATTGTAATTGATTAATGTTAATGTAATAATTGCAGGAGATATGTTTTTTAATTTGGTATATTAGATGAAAAGCTGCTAATGAAAAAGAATTAAGATCTCTATAATCAACCGTCATAATTACCAAGTCAGCGGTTTTCTTTATCACACACTTCAAATCAGATTTGACCAAAAGCAACAAGTAGGACAGATAATGGAGAAACAGCAAGCTCGGGTTTCTTAACGTGTTGTTTGGGGTATCTAAACCATGGAAAAAAATACAAGTCAACTGGGACCAGTCAAGGACATGAATTTCTGGACACGTTTCTTTACTTTTGTTGGTTTTGGGAGCGAGGGGGATAAAGAATGGGGAACTTGCATTTAAGAAACTAATCAAAGCTTGTAGTTTAAGAATAGAAGTCTCAGGCACATTAGCTTGATTGACTCAAATTCTGTTATGTACTTTCACCATGTAGCTATTTTTGTTTTGTGATCGACATGCTTGAAGACAGATGAGCATTTTCGATGTCTGTGTTTTTTCCTTTTCTCTTTTACTCAAATTGCTTTTCGTCAAGTTTTGCACCGCCATAGATGTGTTAACCCCATCTCAAGCACTCCCACAGGCCACAGGGACAAACTCTAACCTCCTCTGGCAACGTCTTTGAGCTCGGCTTTGTGAGTTTTAATAACTCTAGCCTTTATTACGTAGGAATTTGGTACAAGAATATTGTCCCTCGTA